>NC_142009.1:240105032-240375032 GCF_049901735.1 Notechis scutatus
ATTTGCTGTTTTTCTGGGAGCTATCTGTTCCAATTGAACTTTAAAACTTACTACATATTTGAATTGGCTGAGTGGATGCTTTGGGGCTCAAGTTTTCTTACACTGAGTTTTTCAAGACATGGCCATGTACACACTTCTGTTTCTTAATGGTAAGGCATCAAAGGGAGCTTTCATTGTAAAATAAATGACTAGATACTTCTGAGGCTTTTGATGCTTTGGGACTTTTAACCCAGGGACATCTTTTTCTTTCATTAGTTATCCTTTTAAAAACTGACATTTAACAATTTTATCACTTTAATGTTAGTTTTTATTATTCCTGTAAAGCATTTTGAAAGCCAGTTATTTGGCACAAGAAGCTGGACACTAATGTGCAATAAATGAAGCTGAAAATTGGGCTGCATACTTGATTTGATTTTGCTCTGGGGCCTTTGGAAATCTCTGGCTTTATCCAGAATATGGTATCCATGTATAAATCTTTCTGAAATCACTGGCACAGGTTCAATCCACAAATTCATAGTAATATACCTCAATGATTTCAGCAATGAACATGGCTAGCTTTTCTACATGACAGCCTGCCTCTGAACACTAAACTAGATTTTGGGAGAGGTGGGTATGAGCTGGGGATTAAACTAAATACTGAACCAAATTGGGTTGCTTCAGAGATGTTCAAGACATCCCCTGGAATGATTTAGAAATCTTGTCCTCCCTGCTGAGCTAAAGTTCTCTCCACCCAACCCTGGAAGAAAACAATTTGCATGAAATTGGTTGTCCCCGTTTCCAATTCCTATCCTGCTTGTACTGCTTTGACTTACCACCAAATGGTACATTACTGATTTTTCAGGTGTCCCCCCTGCAAAACTGGTTGATTCCTCTGCCAGATTCTGCCCATCTTCCTGGGCCTGACCTCTTATACCACATTCTGCCCTAACATGAGCTGAGTAAAGTTAAAAAAAAAAAAAAAAGAACCTGATTAGTACCACAAAGCTGAATCACAAACAACATTTTTCCTTCGAGTTTCTCTTCCTTTCTTTTTCTTTCTTTATAGAAGTATAGCAAACCTTGCTTCTGCATACTCCTACCTCTGTTCAGAAGACATGGGTGGGATGGCACTGTCATTGTTATTTTGCTATTCCAGTAATTTTCTCTGCTAGTAAGGACCACAGAGGTAATGGACTTACAGTCCTGCTAGCTGAATAGTTTAGAATAGAATAGAATTCTTTATTGGACAAGTGTGATTGGACACACAAGGAATTTGTCTGTAGTGTGTATGCTGCTGTGTCCACTTCTTTTAGGGAGACAACAACAGAATAGTGGCAGACAGAATAACAACATATCAGCAAGAGTTGCTTTGATACTACCCATTGCTGATGATCTGATTTTGCTTTTTCAACATAGCAAAATATAACTGATTTTAGATCCTTTGCAGCTATTGGATACAATTGGTTTAAGATGAGAAACACTTACTTTAACATCAACCTAGCCAGAGACTCTGCTAAAACTCTGTTACTCATGGCAGATGACAAAAGGAATTTTGCCAAAGTTTGCTTGCAACATGGTTTGGGGCAAGTGGAAAAGAGACTCAAAGTGAAGCGAGCTGCTCCCAAAGTTTTGGTTATTCTTAGAGCTTTGGAATGAGCTTTTCCTAATTCCATCCTGAACCTTTCTTGACATTGCTTCTTTGACCATTCTTATTTAGTTGTTGACACCCAGATCTTGACTTGGGTTCATTCAGGATGCTGCTGACTCTATTCAAGAACTTGATCCCTTTGACTATTATCTTGTTCACCTGGTCAGTCCTTCAGGCTGCCAAATTGTGTATGATTCTAAACTATGCAGGATGTGTGACTCAAAACCACATTGTGAGATTCCCAGAATACAAACCATATCAGCATTGTTCTCTAATGGCAGTGGGAAAGCTTCTGAGCTCAACATCTCCTTCAGCTCAAGCAGTTATTCTCTCTAAAGAATAGGTTAAACTGGGTTGGGCCTATCTGCACTGCATTCCAATTCTTCTGTAAATGCAGATCAGGGCCAGCTATCTGATAAGAAATATTTAGATCAGTATTTCTTAACCTTGATGGCTCTCAGAATTCTGGGAATTGAAGTCCACACATCTTAATCACCAAAGGTGAGAAACATTGGTTTTGATATATATGTTTCCAAAAGTAGATTAGTCCTTTCCAACAATATCATTGTCCTGCCTTTCTTAGATTTCTGCTTCTTTCAATTTCTTGCAGTAAGATGGATTCTTCTGATGCATCCTCTGAAGCAGAGTTGGAAGATACATGGAGAACATTTTTTTTTTACTACCGGTTCTGTGGGTATGGCTTGGTGGGCATGGCAGGGGAAGGATACTGTAAAATCTCCAGTCAGAAGTAATATTTGCCGGTTCTCCAAACTACTCAAAATTTCTACTACCGATTCTCAGAACTGGTCAGAACCTGCTGAATACCACCTCTGATGGAGAGTTGGGGGAGGAGACTAAGGAAAACTCCTGTTGGAGGTCTATTTGCATGAGTTTGGATGTAGTCAAGTAGTTAACATTCAGAAGTGACAATTCATAAAGAAGTGACTGGGAGTTTCTAAAAAAAAAAATCTGTTTTGGTTTCATTCTAACTTTTGCTATTTCTGCATAGGGCATTGGCAGTATAGATAGCATAGTTTGCATTTCACAACATGATGGTTAGAAACTGGAAACAAGAAGGCCCTTGAGAAACTATGAGCATCTGAGCTAACATACTGAGACACAAAGAGGCCACTTAAACACACCATACCACAATTTTAAAAATCCTGTTGTGGCATTAAAGCATAGCTACCACCACTTATACTCTGAATTCCTGATTTCTTAAGGAGGATGCTGAATGCTACTTGGACTTCAGGATAACTTCAGGATAAAGCTTTGTTCTGTGTTGCTTTGACAAATGGCCAAAGAGAAAGGATATTAAATAGCAGAAGTGAAATCTTCCTATTCTAACAATTCCCCCTCTTGCGCCCAACCCAGATTTCTTGGGGAATTTGTAATTCACAAGGCAGCAGAGGTACCATAGTAATTTGCAGATGGCAGACATTATGCAACCTTCCTCTTTGCCATTTATGCTGGCCTTAACAATTCCTTTCTGTTCTCTTTCATATGTCATACATTACAAACATGCACATGATCCAGACTGGTTTCACCTTTACTCTCCTAAAAAAGAATAGTTCATTACTATAAGGAGACTCAGTATATTTGCCCCGACAGGCCGCTAAACAATTGCCTCTTGAATAGGGCAGAAAAGGAAAGATCTGGAAAGTCATCTTGGAGACATTGTGTTTTAAATAACTGGTGATTTTTCAGTTGTGCTGAAAGCTGTTGACAAGTATAACTTTTTTCTACATATTTTCTCTGCCGGAAACGTGATGATGCAGAACCCATATCCAAATAGCCTTGGAACAATCAGAACTGGATCAAGTGATTTCTCATTCCCCAGTGTCTCATAACAAAATAGACAAAGAAACTGAAAAGATACAAATAACTGCTTCAACCAATTATCACCCAGGGCACTAGCAACTGGCCAAGATTGAAGAAGAGGAGTTAGATAAGAGTGAAATCTCCAATGTTCCAACAGACATGAATTTGGAGCACCCCTCCTTGTTTCCAACTTTTTTCTGCTGGAAGAGCTAAATTCCAGGGAAGCTTCCAAGTTCATAGCAAGATTGTTGAGTGGGGAAACTTCTACAAGAATAAGCAGGTCAAGCTACATATGGTATTCAGTTCCAGATAGCTTTGCCTCCTTCCCCCAACCCCTTATAAATAGCAAATTGCTACATAACACTAGCATTTGAAATGTGGTGGCCTTTTTTGATCCTTTCCTTGAACTTGAGTTTTGAAAACACAAAGCCCTAATCTGCACAACCTTTTTGGAGATGACAATTGAGGCATATGAAGTGTTTCGCATTCCTTTCAGAAAGTCAAGTTAGTCATATTGTCTTAACTCGGCTCATTCATCATGTAAATGTATTGCTTCCTATAAATATTTATTCCATTTTATTTTGTCATTGCAACTAAGCATCCCTCTCAAGTAGATTTTTTGGAACTTAACTTCTATGATCAATTTCAGTATCTTAGGAGTCAATATGTTTCTTCCGGCCCACATGGCATTATGCTTACTGAATGTTCCATGAAAGGATGCATAGGGAAAGAACATTAAATTCTTCCTAGGTAGAGGTAAACATCTTCAGAGGAGTCAGTTTCCTCATACATAGAATCATTTGACTTCTTATCTCCTAATCACTTTCCCCCCAAAATATCTAAATTTCAAATATGTGAATTAACGGGGGGGAGAGAGAGAGGGAGAGAGAGAGAGAGAGAGAGAGAGAGAGAGAGAAGATTCCAACTACTAGTGAGATTAAAATTTAAGAAAAAAAGTATCAAAATAAAGTAATGCAAATAAAGGCTAATAACTTTGATATGATAGAAGACAAAATATAATATTAAAACCACCTGTTAATTACAAAAAATAATAAGAAAAGTAGATAGTTAAGCCTTAATTACTGGCTTTCCTAAATAAAGGGGTTTAAGAAAGTTAATTTAAAAGATCCATTTCCAAGATCACTATTACCAAATTTGATAGCTGATTTCAGTTATGAGTTCAGTATTTCTGAATAATAATACTAATAATAATACAAATAATTGGTAATCACGCTGGCTTGATAAAAATGCATTTTATATTTAGATTTAGTTCAGGAGTTAATTCACTGCTTCAAGAAAAATCCTATTTTCAGTTGAGACTGCCTCCTTTTTTAAAATATAATTGTATTGAAAATGTATAGATAGAAGATAAATATGAAAATATATAATGTGAAATAAAGAAAAAAGATTAAAAAAAACCTGCAGAAAAAAAATACAGTTAAAAAAAGTAATTAAACAACTTCTGATCTTCATTGTAGCAATTTCAGATGAGACTTTATTATAATTATCCTTCTCACCTTTCGTATTCCTTTCCACTATTGGTATCTTATGATTACACTACTTTGTAGTTTGTATGTACACTGAGAACTTATGCACTGGAGACAAATTCCTAGTATGTCCAATCACATTTGGCCAATAAAGAATATTCTATAAAGTTATTATTCCTCCTCCCTCATTCAGAATACTTTACAGAGATGCCTTCTGTGCCATCCTCAACTCTTTTACAATCAGCAAATCCAACAATCATCATTTCACTTTTTTCTATTTTCAGCCAAAAGTTCATAAGAAGTTTCCAGTCATTTAGAAAAGTACTTATTGTTTTATCACTGACCATGTGATTACTGAAATGTCAGTTTTGTCATTTCTGCTAATTCTGTCATCTTTGCAATCCAGTCCTCCAGGGTGGGTGTTTCAGTATTTCTCCATGACCGAGCATCTAATTATCTTGCTGCAGTCACCATGTTAAAAATTCAATATTTCACAAGAGTTTTCTAAATGATTACTAAAGCCCCATAAGAAAAGTTTTGATTTCATCCCAACACTTGTCTTTAAAATTATTTGTAGAAATGTACCTATCAGTATCTTTTTTTTTCTTTTTTACAAGTCTACCATACATGGTAAAATTTCATATTTTTCACATTTTGAACATTGACTAGAAATTCTTTGGATAATTGCTCCTATATCACACACCAACTGTACATCATTTTATTTTTTTTAAAAAAAATGTCTCTTAAATTATAACACAATGTGAATTTCAATCCTTTTACCCATATTCTTTCCTGCTGATCCATCTGTATGTTATAATCAAAGTTCTTAGCCCATTTTACCATGAATTTGTTCATCATTTCAAATTTGAATAAAAGTTTGTACATGTTCAAAATCACACCTTCATCATTTGTACATAGCTCAGTTTCAAATTCCATCTTACATTCCAGTTACCTTTTTATCTATATTAAATCTTTCTCTTAATTGTGCATGTGAAAATCATTGAAAACTAAATCACCTCTGCTGTCAATTGTTCTCTGAACTTCATCTTAAATTTAATTTTTCCTACTACCTTAAAACCTTCTGTAAAATGACAGACATGTAGACAGTATGTAAGAGAATAGAATAATATTCTTACAATTCTCTCCAACTGGCATTCTAATTTCACTACAGAAAAGCAGATAAAGTGTAATTTTCCAATTTCTACTATTGTATCATGGAAGTACTAATAGTAGGCGATTAAGATATTTTGCTTTTAACGGCTGGTAGCCACTCAGAGTAACCATGATGAGATTGGTAACTAACTCACTGCCCATCTCACTATCATGTGACAATAGTACTTTTCAGCAAAACACATGTAGGGTTAAAATGAATGAAAATATTTCATGTCAACCAGTGAAAAACAAGGGTGGTGTTAGATATTTCAGCTATCCGCAGCTTTTTTTTCATCAAAGCTTCCTTTCAGGAAATAGCATAATTTAATGATACAAACAGGAAGCATCTGCCTTCTCCTATATGATAATAAAAAGGTCTCCTTACCGCACATAGAAAGGAAAAAATAAAGACCTGAAAAAATGCTCTACCTTTCAATTAGTTTGGCTTGATCATTAATGCAGCAGAGATTTTTTTTCCTTTCCCCCCTCAAAAAAAATGAAATCAAGGTCTTTTTTTAAAAAAAAAGAGAATGACCTATTATTCTATGAGAACCAGTTTGCACAGTTGCTTTTTTGTGAATATGGATTGTGCAGTTCTATGCAGCATTTGGTAGATATTGGAATGATTTCATACTGATTGACCGATCTGAAATGCAAACCACTTTATGGCCTCATTAAAGGGATGGGATGAATTTACAATGGACCTAGGACTGGAACATCATATATAAAATCAGACCAGAGGCCTATTCCAGTATTATCTAGCATGAGGAGAATCACTGTTTAAGGTTTTAGATAGATACCTTTCCAAAATCTACTCATGGGATGGTAAACACCTATGCTGCCACAAATCTATAGCTTTTCCTCATGAGAAAGTAGGAAAGAAAAAGAAATCTTAGACTTGTGTACTCATTGGTACAGCACCTAATGAATCCTTTTATATAGTTACCAATTGCTCCAAGTAATTAACTCTTTGAAACAATTGTATTAACTGTATTACTACTTTCCATTATTCCAAAGCTGATGTTTTCTATCACATATACATTCCTCTAATAGCAGTAGCACTTATATACTACTTTACAGTGCTTCACAGCTCCCTCTAAGCGGTTTACTGAGTCAGTATATTGCCCCCAACAGCTTGGGTCCTCATTTTACTCACCTTGGAAGGATGGAAGGCAGAGTCAACCTTGAGCCTGGTGAGATTTGAACTGCCAAATTGCAGGCAGCTGGCAGGCAGCAGAAGTACTGCACTATAACCACTGTGCCACCATGGCACAGTGGTTAGAGTATAGATGATAGCAGATATGGTACATTTTAAATCTTTCATTCCAAGACCATTTCTTCATATACAGTCTCACAAAGATTAATAAGGTAGGTTTTTTTAAATTTATCTGACATAACCAAAATTGGAACTAAAAGAACTTGGTCCCCACTGACCAACTTAATGAATCAAGCCTTTAGAGATTATAGGGAAGAACTATCTTCTCCCATAGGAACCTGCTACTCATTAAAATTTTCCGACTGATCCTGCTTATTTTGAGAAAATAAGTTAATGGATTTCTTATGCAAAATTGTCTGACAATATTCTAAGATAAATAATTCATTCATTTTCACCAAACAGACACTTCCATTGCTAAAAAGAGAAGTGTTTATAATAAATATAGAAACAATACCTTAAAACAAATGGAGAAGGGAAAGGAGTTGATGTTGACAGGCAAATAAAAGTATTTTCAAGGTTATCATCAAGAATACAGAATGCACAATGATAGAGTGCCCTCCAGGGAAAACTTCTGTTTCACAGCCCTTGGACCCTTCTTTTACTGTTCAAGGCATCAGAACTTACTTGATGTACAAAATCATTGGTGTCTTTATGTGTTGAAAATAAGTTTATGATCTGGTGCCTTCTTCCCCAGGAAAACTTATCCAAAAACATTGAGACAGCCTGCATGAACCTGTTTTTATTTTATTTTTTCATGCACAGAAGAATAACCTTTCCTTTCTTCAGATGAGTAATGGTGGGAGATAATGATTGTTTGTGAGGTTTTCTATGTATTTTTAACACACCATGACACACTCATATAGAGCAAAGACTTGGTATTATGCAACCAATAAAATGTATGAAAACAGGACACTAGTTTCTTTTCTTACCAATCAGGAGCAGATTCTGCCTAATTCAAAGCCTTCTATATGGAGAAATCTGTGGAGACCAGAATGTGTCACTCTTATTTCATTTGAGACCGTTGCCGATTTCTTCTACCTCCTAAAAATCAACTGGCATATCTCCTCTGGCAGATGTTTTATAGATCCAGTGGAATCTTCTATCACTCACAGAGGAATAAAGATAATTTCAGGGATTTATACTTTCCCTTCCACCTTTCCATTTTCATCTAGTTGGTCGGCCAACCCACTGGAGCAGATCTGGGGACTGCTGTGTGGCAAAAGGAATCTGCCAAGGTCATCTCACTACCTATTCTACCGATCAAATCTTCTTCAGCATCAAGTTAGGTGAACCAAAAAAACATGAGCAAGATGTTGACTGTGTTCTTCCTACCAGTAGAATTTAGGTGTTTGGATGCATGGGTCATGCATACAAAACCTATTGGCCAGAAAAGTGATGCCCTTCACTTTCAATCCTTCCCCTGCCATGCCCACCGAGCCACGCCACACCCACCAAGCCATGCCCACAGAACTGGTAGTAAAAAAAAATTGAATACCACCACAATTCTGTTATTGTTATAAGGTGCTGTATCTCAGCTGATGACAGCACTTAATTAACAAGTTAGAAACTAAGCAAGCTTGAAAATTCTGAAGAAGGCAATGGCAAATCACTCTGTCACCAAGAAAAGTAAATGGATACTTCCATGAAATCAGTAGGAGCTAAGCTCAGCTTAAATAATACTTTTCTTAATTGCTATAAGTAAACAGCCTTGGATAAATTTATGGCTACTAAATCACAATATTAACTTGGAACTCTTAGGTTACAGTTTGACATTTGACCGCTGATCATTTTAATCTGGCCCAGCCTGGTTGCACATATCCCTTTAATTACATTGGATAGGAACCATGAGTAATGCACAAGATTAATCTTTTTAACAATAGTCTTTCTAATAATTTAATAAACATTTTGGTGGAGACTGATTGCCCTGGGCCAATGCAGTCTTGCCTTAATTAAATCTATTAAAAGGCAGGAAGTCAAACTTCACATCTTAGCTTTTTCATGGCACTGAAAGACCAAACCAGCAAGCTGGTCTTATCACAATGTACAATTCAAGGAAAATGAAAGGGCATTATTCATGAGGGTGGGACATCTGAGTGCTGATTCACTATCTCCACCCAAAACATTCCTTTTATTTTTGTATAAGTGCAAAAGCTGCTCTTATATGGGTCTCTGTTTTACAGTTAACAAGGATACTTGGCCAAAATACTCCCGGACTGGCACAAGTTATTGTTGAGGTCAGTTTTTTAGATGTATTTCAAGATTAGGTTCCTGGTTCTAAGAATAGGATCTCCAGCTGCATATGCACAGTAATAAAAAACATTATAAAGCCCAAGAGTCAAATAAAGCAGTGTAATTCCACCCTTCCCTTTAGAAAGACAATTCAAAATTATTTCCTAATTTGTTCTACAGATTTTTCTCCATTTTCTTTAAAAAATATATATATAATTATTTTTGTTTTAATATCAAATGTGTTCAAATTATGTGAAAGAAATGGGTCAATCAAATCAAACTTGATATCACTGGCAAGTTTTCTTACACAGAGAGAGAGAGAAAGAACACCCATGAACTCATCTTTTAACTTGCAAAACTAAAAGAAAACGGCAGCTAGTATAAGAGGGTTGGTTTCTCTGCATCTAGTAGTTTTATGTAGATGGGTTACTTTTGAAATATTAACTTACAAGAATTGCATTAAGGTTCCCAAATCTGGGAATTTACAAGATTATGTGAGATACGCAAATACAATGACCAAAATTTAGTTCAAACCCAGTTGAGAAGTTTGAAAAATAGCCTCATTTATTACAGACTAATTAACATGCAAATGTAAGTCCAACTGCAAATCAGTATTTAAATAGTTCACCATAGTTCCCATTTAAAATCAGCAAACTGCTTTAACTTTTTTTATTGTTATTGTTCTTAACAGGATTAAAAAAATAAGGTGTGGATTATTTTAGAAAATAATTTCAGGGATTCTTTTACTGGTTATATTATACAGTATTTTAATTCCAAATACAAAAGGAATTGCCAAAATGTCATTGACTGGAATTTCATTTAATCTTCTGAAGGGATGATATCACTAAAAATGTTTGTGGGTTAGATTTATATCTTCCTTTTCCTCCAGAAGCTCAAAGAGTTCAGCTAGTGCTCACTCTGTCCAACAATAGTTCTGTGGAATAGGTTGGGCTGAAAGAGAGATACTAGCACTCAAGTCACTCAATAAACCTCTGTGTCAGGCATTCTTAAACTTTTTGCTACATCCTTTTAGTGTGATCTTAATGTGCACACCTTCCCTAAAAATCTAAATGCCAAAATGAGCACATGCAATGAAAACAATTCAATGAAACTTTGGGAAAGCTGGGTTTATTGTAACAATCCCCTGGATTTTATCTGCAGTTCAGAGGTGGTATTCAGCAGGTACTAACCAGTTCTGGAGAATCAGTAGCGGAAATTTTGAGTAGTTCGGAGAACCGGCAAATGCCACCTCTGACTGGCCCCGCCCTCATCTATTCTCTGCCTCCCCAGTCCCACCTGATCGTCTGGGTCTTCTTTTGTTGCTGTGCACAGGGGAATGGAGCTGGAAAGCAGGTTAGTGGGGTGGGGAGAGAATGGGATTTTGTAGCAACTTTCCACCTGGAGTAGAGTGGGAATGGAGATTTTACAGTATCCTTCCCGTGCCCCTCCCACCAAGCCACACCTACAGAACCGGTAGTAAAAAAAAATTGAATCCCACCACTGGATTTTGTATGTAAGAAAGAGCATTTCTTTTGGACATGGAAAATATTTATTTATAAGATTTGAAGGCCACCAATCTTAATGCACAAATCTGGTTGAATCAGATTATATTAGAGAGCCAGTTTGATCTAGTACAGTGGTGGCTAACCTTTTTGGGCTCCTGTGCCAAAAATTGTGCGCACATTAGCATGCGTGTACTCGTGTGCCAGCACCCAGAATGCAATGCGCCCCCCATGCCCCCTGTGCATGCATGTGCAATCCCCCCCTCTGCCACCCCCTGCCACCCCCTTACCTGCACCTCATAGCTGATTTTTCGGCAGGTTTGAGGCCTTTTTCAGCCTCCAAGAGGCTTGGAAAAAGCCTCTGCAAGGCTTTGCAGGACAAATAATATGCCCATTTCGTCACTTCCGGTATTATAGGAAGTGACAAAATGGGCCTATTTGTCCTGAAAAGCCTTGCAGATTTTTCCAAGCCTCTGGGAGGCTGAAAAAGGCCTCAAGCCAGCCGAAAAATCAGCTGTGAGGCGTGTGCATGCGCAGTGAGGTAAGTTTGCCTGTGGCTCGTGTGCCAGCACAAATGGCTCTGCATGCACTTGTGGCATGCATACCATAGGTTCGCCATTACGGATCTAGTAGTTCAAGCACAGGCTAGAAGCCAAAGGACTGTGAGTTCTAGTCCTGCCTTAGGAATGAAAGCTGCCCAGGTCACTATCTCTCTCAGGTCAACCCACCTCATAGGTTGTTGTGGAGAAAATAGGAAGAGGAGCAACAAGTGTGTTTGTGTGAGTGTGTGTTTCTGTGCCACCTTGAGTTATTTATAAAAATAAATAACCAAATATGCAGATGTTACTGCATGTTATTGAAATATTCCAAAATCTTCAAAATTTTAGAAAGATGGTACAGAATTAGGAAATTATGATGAAAAACATTTTAAGGTGTCTTTATTTTTCTCCTTTAACCTGCACTGAAATTGTAGAAAATTCAATGTGATAGATGTGCGTTTTAACTAAATCAAACAAGGTGGCCTCAGTAGAGGTTTAAAACAACCCCATTGACATTCATTCCTGAATGATTAAAGCCCGAGTAATAGAATTGGGTGAGGCTTTGATTGCAAACGCGTAGCTGCCATCTTGGCTCTTTTTACCCTTACCTCTCTCTGCAGGCATCTTGAAAGAAGATGTCCTGGCAAAGACTGGACTACTTTTTCTAAGTAAACATCTAAATCTACATGCTGTCTCTGGCTCTTCCAAAGTTTTTTTTTAACATTATTGTACTGCTTCTAAGAGGGTAGCTTGTAAAATAGCACTGAATATTAAACAATCACAAGTTCTATTACTTCAAAATCTCTCTTGTAGACCACTGTCTTTGGGAGTACAAAACCTGTGATGCTAGAGCTGGTGGTCACAAATAACAGTTCTTCTTCCTCCTCAGTTCAACTTATGTAACATATTTGGGGAGATGGTGATGGTGATGTTGTTATCCATTCAGTTATGTCCAACTCTTGGCAATTCTATGGGCCAGGTATCTCCACATCTTCCAAAACTTGCATTGTTTCTTATGAAAGAATAGAGTGAACTAAAATACTACAACATGATTCTGGTGCTTTTGAAATCTCGTATGTGCTTAATTAACTTTAACATATAATCCGGTCTCTCAAATATTTCACTCTGCTTTGGCACTAAGTCACCTGCATATTTGGTGTCTCTACTTTTCATGTCCTTCCCAGGTCAACCATTAGTATGTATTAAGCAGCACAGGTCCCGATACAGAAGGTTGGTACATCCTGCTGTTTACCTCTGTCTATTGTAAAAACTGACCATTCATCCTTACCCTTTGCTTCCTATTTCTTCAATCTACTGCTGATTCATGAGATATAGTTTTTGAGCTTCCTTCATATTACAAAAGTATTTCTTTCTAGGGCTTGTTTCTGAGAGTTATCTAATTGTTTGTTATATTCATTCATATATTAACATTCAAATGCATTTGATGCATGGATCCAATCAGAGACCCAGAAAGGAGCCACGATGGAGTCATTAGGGAGGGATATCAAATCCATCTTGGTGACTGGTGTCCTTCAGTAGACAGAAATAGGTATTTTCCTTCAAACTTTCTTTGTTTTCATTTCTCTAGGTAAGCCATTAGAGCCTTAATTTCACACTTAGTTATAAGTAGATTAAACAAAAGAATTATTATTCCATCACCTGGGAAAATCCCACTTAAGGTTAAGACATGCCATCTCCTGCCCTCCCCCCCCCCATCATCTTTGGCACAGCTGTGGCATCTGGTCCTTTTCTCATTGTTCTTTCTCATGCTAGGACCCCGGTTGCACTTTTTTTTTCACAACTGATCTCCCTTGTGGGTACAATCAATTATCTTCTGATCTGGGTAACCTTTTCACCTTTGTTACCTACCTAGATGGGACTACAGGGATATATTCTTAGATTTTCTCAATATGAATTCCTTGTCTTCAAAGTGAGACTTAGGAGCAAAACCCAAAGAGCTCATTCTTTGTTTACCTTAAAACTTCAGTGCTTGATTTTTTGCTTAGAATATTACTGGTCACATATACCATATTCAAGAAATTAGTATGTGTGGTATTTTTTGACACAATGCCTTCTTCCTCATGGAGCAAGGTGGCGCATATTGGAAAACTTTACCATCTCCCTGAGTGAAATGACTAGAATATCTCAAGACAACTGTAAGATGCTACTAAAAATGTAGACCTAAATTTGTCATGCTTTGATTCATTTTTCTTTTTATCTACTGTATGGTCTCATTAGCTCCATCTGCTTTTTCTAAATCTTACTGGGTTGAACAGATGTTAATCATTTAATTCACATGGGGATATAAAATACAGATGATAACTTCACTTGTAATGCTATTTAATGCTGATAACACCTATATGATCCAAAATAATCCTGCACACTGTAGTATGCATACAAAATATAGAATATAGAGCATAGTGCTTGTACAGTACTCTTTGAGCAGTTACAGAGTCAGCATATTGCCCCCAACAATCCGGGTCCTCATTTTGCCAACCTTGGAAGGATGAATGGTTGAGTCAAACTTGAACCAGTCAGAATTGAACTCCTGATGTTTGGCCAGAGTTAGCCTGCAATACTGGATTTTAATTACTGTGCTCTTTATATCCATTATAATTTTCAGTGTGTGTGTGTGTGTGTAGTTTCTGAAAAATGACTGTTTTACACACACACACACACACACATACACATGTGTTTGTGTGTGTGTGTGTGCATGTGTGTAACTTTTCAGAATAGTTTTTCAACTACATGGCCTTCTATAAATAGCTTTCTTTTGGTTGTTGGCTCATCATATTAAACTTTTCCATATCACCTCTGAGAATGTGTACAGTATGGTGTTGTATATGCTCCATGAGATCAAGGGATACATTTTTTTGACACCAACCTAAGTTTTTAAAAACACTTAAGCAAAACATTTACTGCTTATGGGAGAAATGCAATCATTGGGTTCTGCTAAAACACCCAAGTTTGGAAGTACTCCATGAAAGATAGTTCTAGAAATGGTTGAATGCAATAGTTCTTTTAACTGGCAGTATAAGAACAGTTGTCAAAGACAATTTGTCCCTGGGGCCCTGTTTGCTGGAGACCATGCATCAAAATCCTTAATATTTCATATGCTTTTACAATTCCATAGCTTTTTTCATTTTTCTCAGATCAGCATTGTAAGCAAACTGGAAGGAAAACCAGACCTATCCTTTGGCACTCTTCTTGAGTCTTTCAGTATGGAAAAGTGATGGGGTGGGAGGGAAAGAGGAAATTGCAGAGTTGTTTCATATAATTGGTCTGTCAATTATATATACATGAATTTTGGATTCTTATCTTGTGAAAATTTCAGTGTGAAGACAAAATGTTTGTGTCGTAGAATTATGCCAAATATTTTGGTCACAACATTCCATGACAACAACCCATTCCAACCTCAGACAAGATACTCAGTGAGCTTCCATGACTGAAGCTTGATCCTAGGTCCCGAATCTCTCTGGGGATTCACCTCCATTGTCAGGAGAGACAGTGATAACCCAGATACAGATAATCAGAGTTGAAAGGAACCTTATAGGTCATCTAGTCAATAATTTCTATAATTCTATAATTACAATTTGCGCTTCAAAATAGTATAGTTTCAGTATAATCATGCTAAAAGTGATACAGATTTCAATGTCGAGCATGGCTTTTATGAACGTGTAACTCAAGAAATGCCACCGAGTTTGCAAAGAAACGTTTTCTTTTTGAAGACTCATCTTTGATATTGCCCATATAGAAGAGAATTCTGATTCCAAGGCATTCTAACTCCATCAAGGCAAAAATAAAAATATCAGAGGCTGTTTGTTTGTGAAGACTTCCTGTGAAAACCATGGCAAGCTGATAAGTGGTGCGATTTAAGCGGTGTAACAACCGGTTTGGTATTAACTTTAATAATTTAGGAAAGGAATATACGGTTGTCTTATTTGATTAGGGCTAAAAGAGAAAAATAGTTGTGCCTATTTGTCCTTTATTGGGATTTTGCTTTTAAAGAATGATGAAGCATTTGGATATTGTTTTTTACTTAAAAGATTAGCTATAGGGTGAAGAGAGATTATATTGTATTTGAAAATGATAATAAGCTATTAAATTGTCTTTATTTGCTGGGATGAAGCAAATGATGGATTTCTTTCTCTTTTTTTCTTTTTCACGCTTTTTTTCTTTTCTTTTGTATTATGGAATGGTGATAATGCTTCAGTGGCACATGAATGAAGCACATGAATGAAAACTTTTATTTATTTATAAAGGTAAAGGTAAGGGTAAAGGATTCCCTTATCCTGTCATTTCTGACTCTAGGGGGCAGTGCTCATCTTCATTTCTTGGCTGAAGGAGCCGGCATTGTCCAAAGACATTTCTCAGGCACACAGAACACTGTTACCTTCCCACCAAAGTGGTACCTATTTATCTACTCACATTTGCATGCTTTCGAACTGCTGTATGGGAAGGAACTGGGGCAAACCTGGGCTGTCAATTTTCCAACTGACAAGTTCAGTGTCTTTAACTGCTGAGCCATTGTACTCCAACATTTATATTTATTTATATCCTGCCTTTATTATTTTTAAAAATAACTGAAGGTGGGGAACATACCTAATGCAGCTTCCTCTCAAAAACAATCCTGTGAAGTGAATTTGGCTGAAAGAGAATGATTGGCCTAAGTTACCCAGCCGGCTCAGAATATTACAACTCGCCATAGCCAACTTGCCATAACCAACTGACCATGACCAACTCACTGCAGAACAACTCACCATGGCCAATTTGCTGTGGGACAACTTGCTGCAGGACAATTTATCAATTCAATTTAATTGTTAAACAAATAGAATGAAAATTTATTTTCATTTTTATCCTTCACAGTTGACTGCACAGAGTTGGCCACCACAAGTTGGCTGTGATAAGTTAGCCATGGTGAATTGTCATAGACCCGAGCTGGCTTTCATGCCTAAGGCATGACTAAAACTCACCCTAAACCTAAACTGGCTAAAAAACTGGTGGTATTTGTGCTTTCTTAGCGGGTTGCAATGGAGCACCAGATGATACTCTAGATATTCACTTCAGCTTTTCATTCACTTGTTCAGAAATCATCATTATTTTCAGCTAGCCTTTCCAAACAAGACTAGGACTAAAAGCCTCTGCTCTTCTATACCAACAAGGAGGGAAACATTTAAGTTGGAACAATTATCCAGGAGAACAGCTTGCCTTCTGGAGTTCTGCATGCTCTATTGCTGGAGGTTTTCAAGAAAAGATTGGACAGTGATTTGTCTGGAATGGATTAAGGACTCTTGCCTTGGGCAGAGGATTGGACTACAAGCAGGGGTGGGTTTCAAAATTTTTAGCAAGGGTTCTCTGCCCGTTTGCTGAGTGGTCGTGACCATGGTGAGTGTGGCCTAGTCAGCCTCCTACACCATGGTGGGTGGGGGGGCAAACCCTGGGCTCCGGAGGCTCTCTGGAAGTGAGAAATGGGCCAATTTCCAGCCTTCCCGAACTTCCGGGAGGCCCATTTTTTGGCCTCCCCAAGCCTCTATGCACATCCTGCACTTACCTGCATCCAAAACAGGCCGCCTGGGGACTCCTGGGAGGGGAGGGGTGGGTGGTGCGGGGCCAGCCAGGAGTGGGATTTAGGGGTTTTCCGAATTGCAAAGAATCTTAGCTAGGGACTCTCCCAAACCCCTGCGAACCCCCAGCGGCCCACCCCTGACTACAAGGCCTTCAAGAGCCCTTCGAGCCCTGTGATTCTATGATTGCATGAAAATATTTAGTTACAATGTCCCCAATAGAAATGGATGTCTTAGCTTCACTGCCCCAGCTATCCTCTTTTTAATTTGATGAAAATTATCCAATCCTATTTTTCTAAGGGAAAAAAAAACCCAGAGTAAATATCCTCCTTTAGAGACCTCAAGAGGAGGAAGAACAATCAATCATGATGATGACGAAAGTTTTGCAGCACAAAGAAAGTACTGGCTCTGGCTCTTTCTCACCCCCAGAGAGAGTTTGCTGAGTTGAAGAAGAAGGCTTGGCTAATGATTGGTCAAAAGCAATTAAACCATTACAAGCAGAAATTTCCAAGTTGTCATCCACTGTAGTAAACACTGCTGATACTGCAAATAAAGCATGAAAGGAATTCAGCCACAATTAAGCCAGTGAAAAGAGAATTTCAAGACTTGCATGGAAGATCGTTATATCTGGAGAATGCCAATTGTCATTACAGCTTTATGGTTCAAAACATTACAGAAATTACATGAAGAGCAGAATATAGTATTGTTTGCATTAAATTGGCTAAGTAATTTATTCCCAGAGATCAACATGAGTTTTCAGGGCATGGAATGTTGCAATGAAGAGAACGTTATAATTCATATTATGTCTTCACATTGTTGGGTTAAAAAAGCTGTCATGCGAAAGGCTAGGATACACAAACATATCTTGCATTGAAGACACTGTCAAAATATTCAGGTTAGATCAGTGGAAACTCTTCAGAAAAGGCATACACTTAAAACCGCGTCTGAATCTTGTGTGTAGGTTTGTAAGTGTGGGAAAGCTTATTGCTAAACCTCTTCCTTCGGATTAGTCTTCAATTTGCGTGGAAAGAAAAGTATTTATCTGCACTGAAAGGAGTGCATAAACAAACAAACAAACAAATAAATAGATAGATAGATAAATAAATAAATAAATAAATAAATAAATAAATAAATAAATAAATAAATAAATAAATAAATAAATGGAAGAACTTAGGTAGGGAAGGGGAGCAAAAAAAATAGATCTGTTACTCTGAATTAGTAAAAATAAATTCAAATCAAAGTATAAGAACTTTGGAGGCAAGAATGTTGAGAAGGGATAGCATAGATTAAAAACTATGCAATAAAAGAGGGACTTCTTTAAAAAGTTTAAAAAGAAAAAAGGGGTGAAAAATTGCCCTCTCTTTTTAAATATTGTAATACTTTATTACTATTATAATGCAAATGCTAACATCTGGGAATTAGAGAGGAGCAGCAGAAGTCTATACAAGTAATCCTTGACTTACAACAGTTCTTTTAGTGACTGTTTGAAGTGACCGTTCAACTGCATTGAAAGAAGTGACTTATGATCATTTTTCACACTTATGACTACTGCACCATCCCCATGGCCACATGATTTACTTCTGCATATTTATGATGGTTGCAGTGTCTCAGGGTTCATGTAATAATCTTTTGCAACCTTCCGACAAACAAAGCCAATGGGGAAACCAGATTCACTTAACAACTTTGTTACTAACTTAACAACTGCAGTAATTCACTTAAGAAATGTGGCAAGAAAGGTTCTTAAAATGGGGCAAAACTCACGTTTCTCACTTAGCAACATAAAGTTTCGGCTCAATTGTGGCTATAAATTGAGGACTACCTGTATTCATCCCCATCAAATTCCAGGACAGGTTTATCTGTAGGACAACCCTATGGGCATTTCAGAAGGCAGTGGAGATGCATTGAGGAGAAGAGAAGAAAGAGGAGGGGAGCAGAAAGGGTTGAATGGAAATGGAGAAGTATTGTAAAAAGTAAGATTTACATTACACAAATTACTACATTGTCTCAATATTTGAATTATGGTTAATTGGAATATTGCCTGGTGGAAATAGTGTTAAAAATCCATAGCCTTTGCCCAGGAGAAGGATATATAAGCAGCGACACTTCTAAGACCAAAAGAAGAGCAGTTAAGTTTGCAAATTCCCAGAGTATTAGGGCTACTAATTCAATTAGGGGAAAATATAAAATGGGAATACAAGATGAGCATTTAATTGTATGATCATTATATTGCCCCAATCACAATCAATTATAATTGATTGTAGGACTCGACTTATGACCACAATTGAGCCAAAATTTCTGTAGTCAAATGAGACATTTGTTAAGTGAGTTTTACCCTATTTTTATTACCTTTCTTGCCACAGTTGTTAAGTGAATCTGATCACATGATCTTGGGACACAGCAATGGTCGTAAATATGAACCAGTTGTCAAGCATCTGAATTTTCATAATGTAAGTCATGGGGCTGCTACAAAGGTCGTAAGCGTGAAACATGGTCATACGTCACATTTTTCAGTGTTGTAATAACTTTGAAACAGTCATTAAATGGACTGTTGTAAGTCAAGGACTACCTGTATACAGCAGTGGTGGGATTCAAACATTTTTATCATCGGTTATGTGGGCGTGGCTTGGTGGCTGTGGCATGGCTTGGTGGACGTGGCTTGGTGGCATGGCAGGGGAAGGATATTGTAAATCTCCATTCCCTCCCCACCCCACTAACCTGCTTTCCAGCTCTGTTCTCCTGTGCAGGGCAACAAAAGAAGACCAACCAATCTGCTGGGACTGGGGAGGCAGTGAATAGATGGGGGCGGGGCCAGTCAAAGGTGGTATTTGCCGGTTCTCTGAACTACTCAAAATTTCCGCTACCAGTTCTCCAGAACTGGTCAGAACCTGCTAAATACCACCTCTGGTATACGGTAATCCTTGATTTACAACAGTTCATTTAGTAACCATTCAAAGTTACAACAATGAAAAAAGTGACTTACAATGGTCACAACATCCCTGTGGTGCTGTGATTGCCAATTGTGACTTTCCCAGCTAGCTTCTGACAAGCAAAAGCTTGAATCACTTAACAACTGTGTGATACATTTAAAAACTGCAGTGATCTGCTTAACAACATGGCAGAAAAGATCATGACATCAGGAGTGACTCACTTAATAACTGCCTTGCTTAGCAACAGAAATCCTGGTTCTAATTGTGTTCCTAAGTCAAGGACTATCTGTATATGCAATTTATATTGCAAAACTTAAATTTATAAAGATCTGAAAATATCATTCTATTAGAGGACTATCTGTATATATATTTTCGTTGTAGTCCTCAGAATAGAATGCTTTATTTTAGAGTCAATACGTGACTGTTAATCTCTAACTGAATATAGCAATATCACTTAGACTTATATACCACTTCACAGTGCTTTACAGCCTTCTATAAGCGGTTTACAGAGTCAGCCTATTGCCCCCAACAATCTGGGTCCTCATTTTACCCACCTCGGAAGGATGGAAGGCTGAGTCAACCTGGAGCCTGATGGGATTTGATCTGCTAAATGTGCACTGTTTCTTTAACTTTCTCTCTTCTATAGTGAGGCACAAGATATGCTTGTTAGAATAATTAGAGCTTTGACACTTCTCAAATATCAAAGCTGTAGATTGTACTTGAAATAATGTGCACCTGTTTTCATACTATGAAGAATGCTCATGTCTCTCTTTTGTGGGTTTTACCTTACCATTTATAAGGCCATAAAATTATTCTTTCCCTATCAGACTTCCCTATATACTCTCTGTGTGTGTGTGTGTGTTTTCATAGATTTTCATACATACATACAGAAGCCTGATGATGGCAGATGAGATTCTGCCAAAACGTTGCTACAACTTTAAAAGCACAACTACAATGACGTGGGAAAATACCCGAACAAAGCTGAATGCCATACATGTAAGTACCCGCGAAAACTTAAGAAAACACACACACACACACACACCAGAACTTAAAATTACATTTAATGTACTTACTAAGCTTTCGTCAGCCTCTGCTATATATAGATAGACAGAGATAGAGATAGAGATAGAGATAGAGATAGAGATAGAGATAGAGATAGAGATAGAGATAGAGATAGATAGAGATAGAGATAGAGATAGAGATAGAGATAGAGATAGAGATAGAGATAGAGATAGAGATAGATAGATAGACAGAGATAGAGATAGAGATAGAGATAGAGATAGAGATAGAGATAGAGATATTGAGCGTTCAGTTACAACAGCACTGAAACTGAAAAATGTGACTTACGAGCATATTTCAAAGTTACAAGCTTTGCAGCCTCCCCATGATCGTGTGATCAAAATTCAGATGCTTGGCAATTGGTTCATATTTATGACTGTTGTGGGATTCAATTTTTTTTACTACCGCTTCTGTGGGCGTGGCTTGGTGGGCATGGCAGGGGAAGGATACTGTAAAATCTCCCGTCAGAGGTGGTATTTGCTGGTTCTCTGAACTACTCAAATTTTCCACTACCGGTCCTCCAGAACTGGTCAGAACCTGCTGAATATCATCTCTGGTCCCAACGTCATGTGATCACCTTTTGGGACCTTCTGACAAGCAATTCACTTAACAACACTGTGACTAATTTATCAACCACAATGATTCACTTAACAACTGTGGTAAGAAAGGTTGTAAAATGGGGGGAAAACCCACTTAGCAAATGTCTCACTTAACAACAGAAATTTTGGGCTCAATTGTGGGTCCTAAGTTAAGAACTACCTGTAGTGATTCTGTAAACTTTTACCTTTGGAAAACAAAATGACTGCTTCGTTCCTTTCCAGTTGTTGGCATATATAGGGTATGTTTTATACCACAAATTGCAAAAAGAAAAAAAGTGGGGAGGGGGGGATTTTAAAGGATATTATGAATGCCTTTATAAGTAAAAGGATGTGGTCCTTTAGAATTAATAATTGTTTAAACAATACAACAAAGCTCCCATGAGTATATAAAAATCTCTAAATCAACAATAGAAGATGAAGTTAAAATGTTATTGAAAAGATAGAACTATGGAAACCCTGAAATAAATGAATACATGAATTTATTTGACAAGATATTAGATAGCGTAATGGTTCAACTGGCATTTTTAATGCTATAGTACTATAAATTGTAAACTCTTAACTTTTTTCCAAATCCAATTGCTGCTGGCATTTTTATCTGGCTCTCGATCATTCTTCATTGCACTTCCTGCTGAGGCATATGCTTCCCACTTGCTTTAATCTATGGTTCACAAGTAGCTGAGATTGCTAGCTTACAACATCAGGGGGAATTTACTCAAGGAAAACACATGTCACTACTTAGTGAGATATTTATCCCTGATTTTCATCTAATATTCCAGTTAAAAGACAGCTAAGGTCTTGCACTGATAATGAGAGCATTGAATTTTTTGGTTTAACAAGATAGGCATCCGCACAGTATCATAACCATCATTCATCACTCAAATACACCTGTCTCACGACAAGAAAATGGAAAGCTTTTATCTGGATGAGAAGTATTCAGTTTGCACTTGCTTTCCAAGGTTTTATAGTTTGTGAGGCTGAGCAAAATCTCACCCTGCACAACATGAATTAATTAAATGCTGATTATCTGTTTATTTCTTCAGTCAGCTTCTACATTCCTCAGGTATCTGCTTTTTCTTCTCATTACTCCTTGAAATAAGTGTGTGATGCACTCAGTTCCAGACAATGGTCACAGTTGAATATGGTGTGGGTGTTTACTGCCCCTTATTTTGAGGTTGCTGCCTCTAATGTTCCAGGGATTCTTGTTTTGTTTTGTTTTAAATTTTTAATCCTGTCCCTCCCCTTCCCCCCGCATACGCTGCTCAAGATGGTGGATCCTACAGTTAAATATGGGAAATTATTAATGCAACCTATTTGGCTGAACCAAAAGAAACAATTATCAATACTTTATGCAATGAAAACATTTGACAATTTACATTGGGCATTTCTATTTTCTACTTAAAAGTTAAAACCCATTATCTTAAAAGATCAATTTTCTACAATAATTCAAGACCTATATCAAAATATTAGTGCTAGAATTATTGGTGTAGACTCCCCAAAATTTGTTATTAAAAATAGGTATTATTGTTTACCTGAATATTTCCCTGAATATTGTCTCATTAGAACCCTTACTAAAAGAAATAAGAGAAAGTTTGGATGTACAGAGATTAGAAATTAATGGTACATATTATAAAATATATCTTTTTCCTAATGATATTACATTGATTATCTTGAAACCCAGGTAAGACATTAAGAAACCCTTTTCTAGAATAATGACTGTTTTGACAAAATAGCCGTTTTAAGTATTTTTTCTAAGTCAGAATATAAAAAAAAAAAAAAAAAAAAAAAAAAAAAAAACCACAATAAAAAACAAAAAAAACCAAACCCAAAAACTAATATTAAAAAAATAAAAAAAAAAAAAAAAAAAAAAAAAAAAAAAAAAAAAAACAAAAAAAAAAAAAAACAAAAAAAAAAAAAAACACCACAAACAAAAACCCCTTTTTATTTATTTTTATTCATAAACACCCCCCAGGACAATAGCAAACATATTAAATGAATTAATAGGAATTAAAATCTGTAAACACTCTTTCAAATATGTAGAGGCTTATATTCCTTAAAAAATTGAACAATTCATTGAAATTGGCTGGAATTTAGCATTCTGACCTTCTTGAATACTACACCGGACCTCCTTTGTTACTGATTTTAAAGGGCTAAGTTGGGTCATTAATGAGATGCCAAGGATAGTATCCTTGTCCATAATTGGTTATTACTTCTGCAGGAATCTGTGGACAAACTTGTGCTGTTGTCTGGATATCATCTCTTCTGTATCATAGATGTTTTCATTTTAATCCTGATTTGAGCTTAAAGCAGTTCTTGAAATATTCCACATTTTCAATGCAGGTGTATCTTTTTAACATCATTCTAAAATAAAAGAATGCACTGTGTGCATTCACCTCAGAGGGATCAAAACAGAGAAGGGCATAAATACCATTGAGATGCTCTGTATTCTTGGTGATTATCTGAACATCCATGGAATTTCCTTGACCACAATATGGAAGTGGAAGTGGTTTGCTGTTTCCTTATTTCAGGGTGGCTTCTTTCCCTCCCCAGCCTAACATACATCAGGGGTTTCAGTGGGTCCATCTCAAGTACTAAACAAGGTCCAATCCTGCTTAGTTTTGTGGGATCAGCCAAACCAACTTGAACTTCACATGCTCAATCTCAGAGGACTTCATAAGAATAAGTGGACTTTATATTTGATTTTATGTCATATAGTAATACTGATAAGTATGACCAGAGCTTAATTTGTACCAGGAATTGACCCTTGAATATGTTGTGAATTAAGATACTTCCTGCAAAATTATTCAGGTTTGCTTTGCTGCTGTGCTTGTGTTTATACCTTTTTGGCAACCCCACATGCTATTTTGCAGTCTATCTGAAACTGAATTCACTTCACAGTGGGAATAGATTTTATTCTTGTCATCTCATATGAAGCCTCACAATTTCTGTCGGCAATGGAGTGGGAAATAGAGTCAAAGGAGTTAATTGATCTGGACTTTCATGCATTGAAGGGTTCTTTTATTGGTGTTTATTATTGGGAGTTGATGGTTAAAACAGTTGATAGCATGAAAATGTTGAAATAGTTCCTTCAAGCATCATTTAGAATGCAAAGTAAATTATGAAAAGAGATCAGTTCTGTTGAAGTTGTGGAAGTTGGAAGATTAGAACTACATATACCTATTTGTATTATTATTGTTATTGTTGCCTAAAAAAGAATTTACCCAGTTAATGCAAGGTTCATAAAATATGTATGTTTATAATAAAAAAAAACTTATTGGAAAAAATGCAAAGTAAATATAGTTTGTAGTTTTATTCAGACTAGTTGGGACCTCACTTGAAATCTGCATTATGCTTGTTTAGGACTAGAGCCTTAAAGACCTATTTAACTGGCCCAGAGTGAGATTTAAACTCTGCTATGATTTTCAAGCAGTTTGCACATGGTCAGAGGGTATCTCATATTATAGGAAGCAATTAAATCTTTTTATGATACAAACCAAGGCTTCCCAATTTCAAATGGGCTCACAAAATACTAAATAATAATTTGGCTAATAATATTTTGTGGAATAAATTAAAACTATGAATAAACCAGTTGGGTGGACAACCCAGTTTGCCTAACCATGGTTTGCTACACCAAGCTAACCAAAGTGGCCAGATTCATACATTGTTCTAAAGTTCACCCATTGTCCTAAAGCATTTAAAGTGATTCCAGTGGTAACATTTGGAGTCACATAACACAAAATGTCAAAGGAAAACAATCTGCACTATGACTTAGCAGGTCAATAGAGTCCCAGTTAGTTTACCACACAGAGAAAGTTTAACCTACTGATATATGCAGGTCAAATTCTGTTGAAAAGTCAAAGGAGAGTTAAGCTAATCGTAGGTTCCTTCAAAGATACTACTTTAAGATAATGATGATTAACTGCAGATTAAACATGCAGTAGTTCAAAATTTAGAGAAAGTCATCCACAAAGACATTATAACTGATTGCTTTATTGATACTGTATGAATGAAAAGTACAATAGGTGCAGAATCCGGGCAAATTGAGTGCACACAAGTGAAGTATTTCAAGATACATCAATCCCCATCTCCACCCTCCCCACGCCCTCCCCACAATATAAAACTTAAGCAGACAATAATACATACAATGAGACAAAAAAAACCTAAAAAAAAACAAAACAAGTATAATTCTTCCCTTCATTTAGTGCAGAGGCAGCAAGGTCCATCACCAAAAGACTGAGCCTTTGCAAATGAAATGGATGAAGTAGAACAGTGGGACCAGTTTGGGGAATTGTGGTCTTTCCCTCAAGTGCGCTGGCTTTGCACCAGGGGGTTTGAAGAAAACAGGCCAGTTATGTGTTCCAGTAATGTTTCATTTTTAAGTGGATTTTCCCCATCATGCAAGAAGAAAATAACCAACCAACTTTTTTTAAAATGTAAACTATAATTGCCCCTAGGATCAGTCATGTTGTTACAATAAAGATGTTTCACAGGTAACACTTAACAGACTGAGCTGGGTTCCTTTTCTCTAGAATATCCATGTAAGTATGTCAGTTACAACCCCAGCCTCATCATATTTTGATCCCTACAACAGAAAGCTAGAAGACATCCTCACCTTTCCTACCAACTCAACACTGCATTCCTTAATGTAGATTTTACAGTCTCTTTCAGCCAGCTTGAACAACTTTCAACACAGTATTTCCAAGGCACATAGGTGATTTGAATGTTCCCTTTGGTGTAGTTGCATATCTTGTGGAGAGAACACATCTTTGTCTGCTAGCAATATTTTACTTTATTTTTTGCTTAAAAACAGGCAGTCCAACTTGTTTGTACAGTTAGTCTGTTTAACAGGGCTTGTTCCAATGCAAAAGCCTTAAAGAGTGCCTGTACCTGGAAGTTCAGCAAGCAAGCGAGATGCCATCCAACACTCAGTTTTTTCTTCTGTTCAAGACTCCTTACTCAGATTTAGTCACTAGGAATAAATCTGACATGCCTTTGGGAGGGGAGATATTGGCAAAGCATCATTAAAAGCTCAGCATCCATCATCAAGGTACCTAAGTACATAAAGTGATGGAAAGAAACTATCTTTAAGTATAGTCTTCTAGAACTGCTAAAGGGGCACTGAACTAGCTTCCAAGGTGTGGAAGCGCCAAAGTTGTATGCATACAGAGTCCTCCTGCTAACTTTGAAGACTTTCCCCATTTGACAAGCTCTCAGTGGTACGTTTTAAGAGCACTCTGTTCCCTAATATAATATAAACTCAAAGCCAGCATGCCACTGCTTTGCAATATAAGGATAACTCTCTTAAGAATTATCAAAAAACAGAGCCCAGATTATACAGAAATTCCCTTTTCTCTTTCATCACTATTACCCCTTGAAATGAAAGCAATTCTCCTTGTTCCATTCTTCTGATATATTAAATATAGAGGTGGGAAAAATGCAATGAAAAAATATTTATACACCTGTGTGAACATTTTACACATAAAAGCAGGCTAGTTTTGTTTAAAAAAAAACTCATTTGCAAACAAAACTTTTTAAAAGAATTTAAATTATTTTGCTCCCTCCTTTCCACTTACTTTTGAATTAAAGTAATTATTTTCTGTTTCATACTTAAGGGAGCTACTGTTGAATTTTTATAGGGCCATGCCAAATAATATTCCAAAGGCCTTGTGGCTCAAGATTGCAAGATAAAAAAAAATTTCAAAACTGATATAACATGTGTAAAAAACCCCACAAACCCTATGTTTAAAAAAGAAAAGAATACAATTCAAGTATAATCTTTAGGTTCTTTAAATGCGCATATATATATATATAAATATATATAAAGCAAAGCCAGTACAGAATGAGTTAGATGTCCCTTTTTCTTTAAGCAACTGTGTGTGTACACCATGGGATTACTGGACTCTCCCTTCATGAATCTAAGATTAAAACAGTTCTGATATTTGTATAAAACCACCTGTTGCTCATTGCTCAAATCAAGGAATGAGCTTCAAGCAGCCACGTTGTTAATTTTCTCTAATGCATTAAGATCGAGGTTATTCTTTTTACACCTCAAGAATGAGGAGAAAGAATTGCATCTTAGAGCCAAAAAGGCCACTGTTTCTACAAATACAACTATGTACCTCCTCTTTCTCCTTGCTTGCAGGACCTTTGGGTTCCCTCTTTCCATCCCTATGATTGGAAGAACATAGTGTGGTTCTAAGTGGTTCTGTTTAATGCAAAAGAGATGCACAAGTGATCTCTCTAAGAACTTGCTCTTTGGAAAACAAGAAAAAGCAACCAAGCAGCATGGTTTGTTAATTGAACTACCTATTCTAAGAAAGCAAAACCGGGCAAGATATTATCTTCTTGGAAACCCTGAAAGGTATGAATAGATATGGGTTGACCAGATGTGATGATGGCTGAGGGAGACAGAACAGAAAATGACCAAACTGCCCAAGAGGAAAGTAGCTCTTTTCTGCAGAAGCTAAGGTGAACATTTAATAGAGTAGGTTCATGATGGATTACTTCTCCAATACATGCAAAGGCCTTTGCAGAAGGCATTCTGTAAGAGGATTTGGATATCAGAGACTGAATGAAGTATTTTTAAATATATGTATTTTCACCTAAAAAAATGAATATAGATGTATTTGTGATTCTGGCTGTGTGTGCTATTGTGTGGATACATGTGAGTGGCAATTAGCTCTTATGGTCATGACCAAGCTATAGTTCAGAAGAGAAAAAAAAAAGAACACACTTATCACACTTTCCTAAAACGAAAAGCTAAAAAATTTCAAGTTCAGTATATTTCGAGATCTTGTCCTTCCCACCCTGCCCTCTTGTAATTTCTGGGTTTGTTTTTCCCCTTCCAACTTACAATAGCACCATTAACAACATTTAAACATTACAATCCCTCTTCAGTTACTAGACACACACAAAATGGTCCCATTAAAAATAGTGCTTTTCTGCCAAAAAAAAGTTATATATAATATATATTTCATATAATTCAATTAAATCTGTGGCAAATGTGCAATGCTGACGCCTCCGCCATTTAAAGTGAACTTACGTTCACCCAAACTCTTTCACTTCATCTGTGATTTCTTTTTAAAGGTGCAAGTACATTTTGAACTGTGTAACTTTTTAAAAAAAAATGTAGTGGGCCTCATCGTTTCATTTCTAGATTTTAAAATGTGCAAAAAAATCCCCCTCAATTGTGACTTATAAAACAATAAAATGGGGTAAAACCTTAGATTTTGTTTCCCTTCTTTTTCTTTTTACTGTCAGTTGAAATATAGAATTTGGCCTTCTTTTAACACCATGGTCTTCTCTTGCTCTTTCTTCATTGGTTAGTATATGGACTGAAAGGCAAGTCTGTTATTATATAGTTCAAGTGCCTTAGCTGTCCCTGTTAAGATCAAGCTGAAAATACTGGGTAGGAAAGTACAAAGCCAACCAATAGATTAAAAAAATTATAAAGACAATGCCACAAAAATGTTGCTGCCACCACTGATGTCATAATCCCATTCTTTTGGTGTTCCCGTGCCCATTTTTCTGTTGTTCCATGGTGTGAAAAGACATTTGCTCTCTCCCCTCCACCTTGGTCTGCAAGAGAGAAAAGGCTGGGGCCAGACCTTTGAAAACACCTCCCATGAGACTGGGAAAAATAATAATAGTCACTTTTGCAAAATAGTTCAGCACAGTTCACTTCTGGCTGCCTGTCGTTTCTGAGGTGGTGTGCGCAGGCGGAGGTGTCTGTGTCGGCAGGACGACCAACGGGCGATGGTTCTTGGACTCTTCAGATTCCTGCAGCCCTTCAGTCTGCCATCGATACCTGCGGGCACGGAGGACGTTGGGAACCCCCCGCTGAAGACGCTGTGAGCTCTTCTTTTGCCAAATGTCGTATTTTGAGTACTTGACATGGGAAGGCTTTTGGAAGATATCCTGAGAGAAACAGGGAGAGAAGAGCAAAGGAAGATCAATTTATTGCTTGCCATGATGAACTTACAGATTAACAGAGTTGGAAGGGACCTTGTAGGTCATCTAGTCCAAACCCTTCCCTCCCACCCAAGCAGGAGACCCTACACCACCTCTGACAAATGGCAGTCCAATCTCTTCTTGAAAGTCTCAAGTGATGGCGCTCCCACAACTTCCGAGGGCAAGCTATTTCATTGGTTGATTGTTCTCACTGTCAGAAAGTTTCTCCTTATTTCCAGGTTGAATCTCTCCTTGTTCAGTTTCCATCCATTATTCCCTGTCTGGCCTTCGAGTGCTTTGGAAAATAGCTTGACCCCTTCCTCTCTCTGGCAGCCCTCAAATATTGGAAGACTGCTATCATGTCTCCCCTGATCCTTCTCTTAACTAGACTAGCCATGCCCAGATCCTGTAACCATTCTTCATATGTTTTAGGCTCCAGTCCCCTAATCATCCTGGTTGCTCTTCTCTGCACTCTTTCTAGAGTCTCAACATCTTTCTTATAGTAGGGTGAACTTAAAGGATATGGACTGTCACCCAGCTAAGTGATGTCACATGGTTCAGCAGACAATGCATTCCTCTGGGACAAAATTGACACTTGTAATTACTTTCCTTCAGATCTCCCTTCCTTTGTGACTTTGTCTCCTGAAAACTGGGAAAGTTTTACGCCACAGGTATCCAAGAGCATCCAATAAAATTGGAGAGTTTATCCACATTCATTGTTGAATGTTTTGAGTCAAATTAATTGCAAGCATTATTGTGGTTGTTGAAAGTCAGGCAACCTGCAAGATTATAGTTCTTGCTTAGTGAGCCCAACTGGAAACGGCAACTGTTGCTAAGTGATCCAGTTGATAAATGGAAAATCATGTGACTGAGATGGGCTTACTTCCTCTTCAGTTGTGACTTGTGATTTTACTTCTGCCTTCTCTATTACTTCTGCTTGTCACAAGTTAATTGCAAAACACACAAATGGTGATCATGTGGCAGCAGGATTTTATGGCAGTCGTGCAATGTTGCAAAGCCCCTGAATAATGATCATGTGACTACGGGACTCTGTAATGGTGATAAATATAAAGATTGATCACAAAACTTCTTTTTTTACACCATCATACCTTTGAACAGTCACTAAATTAGACATTAAATAAGTGAGGATTAGCTATATTGAAAATCTCATTCATTAGTTTTCCTCCTAATATATATATATATTATAGATATTATATATTATTATTATATACTCATTCACCTTGTAGGGAGTTTTGTTCAGCAAAAGCAGAATGGAGATTGCAAATAGGAGCTAGCTTGGCAAAACAGGAAGAACCCATAAAAAAGAGAAATTGGCAGGGAAAAAGCTAATAATAAAAGGAGCATATCCAGGAGGAGGTCAAAAGGTCAAGATGGTAGCTGTGACTGTGTTATCAAAGCCCGCATATATTCACCAGATGTGCAATGCATGTCAACAAAAGGTTTGCATCACGTCACAGTCTCCACCTTGACTTTTCTGATTCTCCTCTATGGATATCCCTGAAAGGTTAATACTTCACCAAAACAGCGTCCTGAGAACTGAGCATGGTCAATATCCATGGAAGACTATTGTGAGAGGTAAATTAAACCAACCCTGTGCAGAAGAGAGATGGAACCAGGTCTCTTGGAAGACAGTATGGCTGATTAGCTGGCACTTTGTGCTAAGAAACTTGGTTGTAGGTCACATCTACAAGATTGCTTAACAAAATCTCCCGTACCTGTCTGATGTTATCCTGACAATGCTATTCTGCTGATTTGTTTATTTGCAATGTATTCATACCTTGTTGCATGAGGCTCCCTTTTAAATAAGTATGGGTAGGATTATCAACATCCCCAATTTATTTTAAGCATGGTACTCAATATCCTGCAATATTCTGCCAAGCAAATGGGCACTTGAACAGACTTCACAACAACTTCCTTTTTTTTTTTTTTTTTTGACAAGCAGTGGACATATTGTACTTTACCATTCATTGTCATTCCTCCCTAGCCACCCCCACCTCTGGACTCTCTTTTAAGAAATAGTTGCTTAGGGAGAAGATGTTATCTGTATGCAGATAATATCATTTTGCTGTACCTGCAAAAGCAGCAAATACTGCACATAAGGGTTCTATGGTCCCATGGGATTTTTTTTTTCCTTTCAAAAACGTATCTGATTACTCAGATAGGATCTTCACTAACCTTGTTTATTGCTGGTAAAACCACAAGGGATGAAGAGAGGTCCCGCTCTGATTTGACAGATTTTGCGCAGTAAGTTTCCAAAAGATTCAGGTCACAACTCCGGAAACAACACTCCTCTACAATGCCACGGTTGAGCCTTCCTCTGTTTCTACCCACAGGCCTACCTGTTGACACAAAAGGTCAATTAAAAATGAGTGATGCCACACATTTAAGTATTCAAGATAGACAACGGGAAAATAGATCAGTATGTTTTGTCCCTTTCTTTTAAAATCAGCAGCACCCATATAGTTCATTGAGAGCTTTGCAAATTCCACATTTAATGATCAGGTAGCAGGAGTGCAGAAATGAAGCACTCCTTCATTTGGTTTACACAATTTGCAGCTCAGCAAACCAAGTGGTCCCAATGTCCTTAAATTTAAGGAAATTGCAATTCTTCAATTACAACCAGAGCCCATTCTGCTATTACTTTCATCTATTCCAGTCATCTAATGATGTAAATTATTTGCAATCCATAACTTAAGATGCCAGGTGGGGAAGAATAGAACTCAGTTGGAGCTGGTATGGAATATATTCTATTTCACTTGTTAGTACAAGCCTAGTTTAGATTTTTTTAAACCCAAATAATTCCATACTAATGGCAACTACATCTGTTTCATGCTAATGTATCTCTCATCAAATTATTTGAAAGGTGATATTTAGCCTTTCAATATTTACCTTCAATATTTTACTTATATATGATAATATGCATAATACAGGTTGAATGTAGTTGTTTTCTTACAGACATTTCATTACCATGCTAAGTAAGATAATCAGTACAAAACAAAGTGGGATTGCTGACTGTTTGTGTATATAATGTATATAATGCCCCCCCCTTCTTGATCATTCTAGATTGGGGTATTGTTTCTTCCCTGATTGTTTATCTGATGCTGCTTCCTGTTAATCTGGGTGATAGGTCCTGGAACGGTTGTATTCTAAACTGTTCCTTCAAACAAATACAACACAGCCCCTCCATCTATGAAGAAGCAAAGTTACTGTCATTTATTACCTCCTTTTTTTTCTCTGACCCATTTTGGTCTGGTTAATTTTAAAGCCACTACTGTATGCATTGAAATGGCAGAACAAAAAGTTTCATATGGAAGTTACTTTAAATATGACAGTCCAGAAAGATCTTAATTTAGAACTGTAGTTTGAGAATGGGGTTTTAATAAATTTAAGCTGAACTAAACTTCACTGAACTCAGTAATTTAAAAGCAAGTTTATTTAAATGTGAGTAAATGGGATACATAATCCAGGAGAAAAATGTATGAAATGCTAATCTGCTTTCTGTTAGTGAGAGCTCTATCTTTTTATGATGAAAATAAACTCCTTTACTCATCTGTGATTTTCTCTTGCCAAGTTACTTCCCAAGTATACACTATTTTATAAGCAACTGGACAGCTTTCACTATCCACTTCAATACAGCTGGCAATCTGATGTGTGATCTTTTTCTAAAAAGTAAAAAAAAAAAAAGAACCACCCTATGTTCTAAATTATATGCTACTCCCTTTGATAGAAAATGCAATTCTATTTAAAAACAGGAACAAATGTTTAGCTGTTAGCTGCGTTTGCTCCAGAATGCTGATAGATGCCTTCATAAGCAAACTGTGAGATCTTGTTGCTAGGAAAAGGTAAACCGACAAGGAAATTTTACACAGACAACCATTATTTAATATTTTTAGCAGTGTGTGTGTGTGTGTGTGTGTGTGTGTGTGTGTGTGTCCATTAATGTCATCCCTATATTGGAGACAGTAACCAAAACAAAGAAGAGAGCGGTCATCATAACATCTTAACCAGGATAATTTGGTTGTCTCCTGATATACACTATACTACTAATTACAATGATACACTACAGTGTTGCCTTTGGGATTTGCACAAGCATTGCTTTTTGCTAGTTCGTGTTGTACAATGGCAACTTTTTTTTCCTTTTCAGGAGACGTCATGGATCTCCTCACAAGTAGCCCCCTAACTAGATACTGCTGAGAATCAGACCTCATGTTTATGTATCAGTGTCTAATAAATAAACACCCTGGTGCTCTGTTATCCTCTGAACATCATCTCAGGTGAAGGGCCAAGGATCATGTTCAACAACAAAGACAGCTCCAGCAAAAAGATAAGACACGTGGCTGCTGTGACTTGACACTGATAAAGAGTTCCTCTCTTCAATTTAGGTCCTTCCTTTTTCTGTCTTAGTTTCCCTTCCCGATTTAGCTTTTCTTTCTTCCTCTCTTTTTCTAAAGAAGAAATTGCAAGGAGGCTAAATATTGGTGGCTAAGTCTGAGGTGAAAGTTCAGATGCACTTGTGCATCCCAGAGAATACGTATATAAGGGACATAGGGGGAATATTCATCTGCTGTGTACAGAGCCTCGTGTGCCATACTTTTGAACAACACAAAAATATTCCACCGCTTGTGCCTCTTTCGTGCACACTCTCCTGAATACCCCTTCCGTCGGATCAATCAAGCACCAAATCAAGCGTAAGAACACTTTGGGTGTAAACAATCCTCTCTTCTCCTGACAAAGGAATGTGGGCACCAACAAGAGGGCCTTTGTCGAGCGGCTGGGCAGCAGCATCGATTGTTCCAAACCCCTCCCCCCAAATAGCTTCCCTTCCACCACCACCCACCCCCTTATTTTTCCTAGTATTATTCTGAGGGATACAGAGGAGAGAGAGAGAGAGAGAGAGAGAGAAAGGAGAGAATGTGCTTTGTCAGCGTAAGTGGCTGGAAAGAGCTAAGTTCTTATCAGCTGTTAAAAAGGAAGAAACAGGAGCCCTTGTTTACTGAAGTCAGATGCCTGGACTCTCGCTCAGCTCTCCCTTCCACCCCTCATATCTTCCTGATTCACACAGAGATTCAAGCTTCATTTACCTATGTCAGACTGGCTTTTCGCTCTGGTTCAAATATCCCCCCAAGAGCTGGAAATCGGACCTCCCAAATATTGACCACTAGGTCATGTGCCTACCTTTAAATACCCCATCTTGTGTCCTTCACTGATACTAGTATAAGAACAGCAATCACTATTATTAGATCTCCCTTAATGCCACCTTCCTCTTCTTCCTCTTCCTCTTCTGCCAGGAATGCTTAGAAAACACATTTATTGGGCATGTTGCTGATTAACTACTTCCTAAGCGAGAGTATTTTTAGCTCAACGTCCCTTCTTCAGAACTACTGCCAGCCTTCCCCACCCCCATCTGAGAATCTAAAGACAGAACTAAAGCTTATGGGTCTGACTTCAATAGGGTGATGATGAATTGCCCCAGCTGGGGTCTTGACCTTTGGTGGTTTTGGACAGAGCTGTAGATTAAAGAGACTAAGAAGCAACTTCCCTTTAAAAGTGTTTTCAGAAGAGGATTCAGACCACCTACAAATATGGGAAGCAGGGAGCAGGACATCTCTAGTTGCCAGACACAATGTGACAGATGATTTGCAGAATAATCGTCCCCAATTTGATTCTGTCCAGATTTGGGGGATTATATTTCCCAGGACTCCCAGCCAATGTGAGCCATGTTCACACTGGCTGAGAATTCTGGGTGACGTAATCCCAACATGCCTGGAAGGAATATCTCGTTGGAGAAGGGTGACATAATACAGGCGTAAATAAATTCTTGGCAAAAAGTTTAGAATTCTGCCCTGCTGAAAAAAATAAGCATGTATTTTCTTGATGAAAAATTAAAAAGCATATTTTAAAGTATATCAGGGACATTTTGTGAGATCAGTGGCCATATAAGATGAATGGATGAATGAATGAATGAATGAATGAATGAATGAATGAATGAATGAATGAATGAATGAATGAAAAGCAAGATGACTGACATTTTAAAAAGTATTTCAGCAATTTATGCTAATAAATTAAATTACAATATCCCCATATGCTGTAACTATGGATTGAAGCCATACAATAATCCCAATCCACCAAGATATTGTTCAGATATAGAAGATGTTTTAGACCAGAGTAGTTCAGGATTTTTAGTTCGGCCCCACCCACCCACCAGCAATGCACAAAGGGTAGAATAGTGTATAAAGCTAACGTGAGGCCTCCTAAGATAATGGTTCATATATAACTTTCCAAAATAACATGTATTGTTATAGATGGATATATTGGCACTTAACCAAGCTGAGCTTGTTTCACTCCCCCCACCCATACTTACTGAAATAAAATCCTCTCTCCCCACAGACAAACTGTAGTGTGTCCACTAGCTCTCCACCACAAAGAGTTTCGGCAGGACTGTATGCAGAGACGGAATCAATCGTATATGCCAGGAAAGTGAGCATAAGCAGCAATATCCGCCGGGAGATGCACATCTTCTGTAAGTGAAAGAGAAAAATCCATCATGTTAAAAACTGTTCCTATAAGTGACCTCTAAACTAGCAGGGGTTAGAGCAGGGGTCTCCAACCTTGGCAACTTTAAGACTTTAAGCAAAGCTGGCTGAGGAACTCTGGGAGTTAAAGTCCACAAGTCTTAAAGTTGCCAAGATTGGAGACCCCTGGTTTAGAGTACCTCCACAGCCATTGTCTACCATCCTAATGAAAAATGAAAAGGCAGACCCATCATAGCAGGCCAGATATGGATCAGGTACACCAAACACAGTGCTTGGACAATACACATAAAAATTAATCTTTATAGCAATCTATAAGCATAAAGAAACATTTTCTTTCCAATGTACGTTCTGAATACCATAACACACTAAAAAAGAAAGCAGGCAAAACACAGCTTCTCCTGATTCAATTAATAGAAATCAAAATACTAAGCCGGTTTCATTCTTTTTCTGTTTTAGAGGTCCAAATCCAGATGTAGGTCAGCAAAGATGGAAACAGCTGCCTGTATTTCCAGGGAAGATGAGGTGACAAAGAAAGAAAAACGATAGACCTCTGGTTCCTCCCTGAGCCCAAGGAAAGTCATGAGCTGGAGTCTGCGTGAAAAGAACTTTGTCTGCCCCTTGATGAAAACTTATCAGCAATTCTGTGGTGATTAATTTTTAGTTTCAAAACTTAACTACAATCATTCAAAGCACCCTATTTTGTTGAAACTTACAAATCAAACTGGCAGGTGTAATTTTAGAAAAAAAAACTGCCACCACATGTGAAAGAATAAGGAAGATTTCCTCTCCAGTTTACAAGAATGTTGCATCCCTATACAAAATGAGAATTGGTGAATCTGCTAATTGCTAAAGTGCTGTAGCCCTACATCTAGGCAGCTTTAAATCAGACTAGCATTATTGTTTTAAAAGAAAACATACCAGCACTCTAACAACTACATCAGAACTACATCAGGCAGATAGGATGCCCTTTCGTTGAGTTGGACGAAATCCCATAGTGATTTAGTTCAATCTATTCCTGGCTTAGTCTCAAGTTTTCTAACGTAACCTTCGGCAGAGTTTCAGGCCAGCTTTCTATCCATTAATCTATTCTCCCTATCCTGGATTACTAACTTTCCAGTAATTTATGGTATGTTAAGTTGTTAGTGCAGTGTCCCTCAGCCTTGACAACTGTAAGATGTGTGGACTTCAACTCCCAGAATTCCCCAACAAGCATGATGGCTGGGGAATTCTGGGAGTTGAAGTTCACACACATCTTAAAAGTTGAGAAACACTGTTCTAGTGGGAGAAGCAACCTGACTTTTTAAACCAATTAAGAGTCCCACTATATTCAGAAATTTCCTATACCAGGCAGAGAAAGTGCAACAATGGTCCAAATATACTTCAGTTTCTTACTTAAAACAAATAATCCAATTTGGATTCAAACCAAGCATTATTTCAGAATATTCAAGTTAAATGGTTTTTCCCCCTTATATGCAGGCTTATATTATAAAACGAAACAAAAGGGGAACGGGATAGAGCCAATCCTATTTTCCATCATCTCAAGTGACAATCTTCCTGCTTGTTTTTTGTAGTTAAAGGTTCAATTAGATTAATTCACAATTTAAAACAATCATTATTGCATATTAAAGTGTTTAAACATTGTTATAAGAAAAATACAGAAAAATGGTTTAAAACTGTTTAAATCTAAACATTCAGAATCAGTTGGAAAAGAATCTAACAATCTAAATTAAAATTTGTATAATTCTGGAAAGTATATATTTTGTAGAATTTACAGATTTTTTTAAGAGGGCAGTAAGCTGGAGAGAGATGGACATGTTCAGCATTTTGGTGTTGCTTTCCTATTTTCTGATATTAATTTTCTCTTTCTAGGATCAATTCCTCTGTGTGTGTGTGTATGATAAATTGAATCTATACTACTGTATGTGTGTGGGGGTGTGTGTAAATATTGTTGAGTATAGATTCAATTTATTTTCTTCCGTTGGCTTAGAACTAAATATTTGACAGGAAAGTCACAATCTACCTGTGTTGTTTTATTAAGCTTATTGCATTGCTAAATGGAGGATGTTTGGGCTATAAACGTAGTGAAAGAAAGAAGACGAAAGTAGAAGGGGGGAAAGGCAGATTTATTTCCCTCCCTTTGCAACATTTCTCTAATTAAGCCACCTCTTCCAAATTTGCCCCGTAGAGCAAAATTCAATATATCCTGCTTTTCAAGAACTAATCCTGTATGTGCAGGTAAAGGTTGCTGCTATTAGAGGAAATGCTAATTAGATACACAGCTTCCAAGGATTATCCGTGTTTTCTGATTCATGCAGCAAACAGGCTCCAAGTCTACCAAGTATGTCCAAAGAACCCAGTAAGCTAGTAGTAATCAGTGATGCACCTTAGCATCAAATGCTGTGTTATCAAACGCTGTGAAAATGTCTGCTCAGCTACCTATGCACTTGCATTTACATAGGCATATAAATATTTAGACTGCTAAATATGCAACATGTGCTGGGTAACATTTATGGTCAACCAGGAAGCCCAGCCCTTATTAACTTTTGCCTCCTGGGCAAGACTCAAAAGTTAGTTTAACCACTTTGTCATTGACCCTGTCCCTGTCCATTTCTCATAAAAGATTGCTTAATTTTGATATTTGGCAAAATCCATGTGTGTCTGTGTATATATACACACACTTCATTTTTCCAGGAGGACTCAAATCTGGGAAATCTATCTCTTGTGTCCAAAGTTGATAGATACTAGCCACCTCCCCTTGCGAGATCTATTACTCCATCTCTCAAAAAAAAATTGCTCTTCTCACCTGCCTATAAGGATTATACAAACAAGAGGTGATGTGGTACATGTTCCTCTGCCAACAATGTACAGATAGATGCCCCATTATAGCAGAATGTTGGCACTGCTCTGGAGAGATAATCACATGAACCTTCTTTTGACTTGTGAAATGAAAGCAGATCAGTGAGGAAAGAGGTGATTCCCTATTAAAGTTCTTTAATACTACTACCCCAGTCCTCACAACCAACTCTATTTTTCTTCAGCTCCTTCTTTTCTTTGAAGAGGAAACCTATGATATTTTTAACAAAGGCAGCCAGAAAGCTAATCCCAACCCATTCTTATGCTGTAATTGCTTACCCAAACTTTGGGTCAGAAGTTAGATAGTTTTAGGACACTATTGTCAGCAATGGGGATTAGATATTCTTCCAGTTTGATGTTAGAAAATCTACTCTCATTCTTTTTCATTTTAAAATGTTGACCCACAGTTAGCACATATTAAACTCCCCCCGCTATTTGATAAAATAAATTATTTCTTTTACTTATTTATAACAGTTTTGATATATGGCTCCTCTACACAAACGCTGCATAACACAAAGCTGCTACCCCTTAAATGAAATAATAAGGTAAAACCTATTTTAATTTACATCTGCTAGTAAAATAATATAACAGTTCTGAACCATAGTAGATATCCAGCCTCTAATGGATGCTTCTGGAACCCAATGCACATTCTACTTTTTATTCTGTGAGCTTTCCTCCCACTTAAAAATGCTACTCTTTACCTTCGGTCTACCCCCTCCCAATTATCATCAGAGGTCAATGTAATAGGAAACAAGGCCAAAAAAAAGGACAGCTTTTTAACTGCTTAGTGCTGGATTCCTTTTTTTCCCTCCCCCAGATATATCTTCTGCAAGCAACCAACCAATCTCGCATCTTTACTCCACTGAAGTTAAGACAATGCAGTAGTAGAGATAAGAGAGTAGGAGGTTTAGCAGTCAATGCTGCTATGGGGCCTATTTGTAGTCAACTCATAGTATACCACAGAAGTGAAAGAGAGTTTTTTTTAATGTGATATCCTTCAAATATTTTGCTGAGGAAGTTGTTACATGGTCCCATCAGGATATTGATTTAGGAAATCAAATCCAAGTCCATATTTTACTTCCAGCAGATGCTCTTTCAGCACTTTGGGAAACTAAGGTGTTATTGTAAGATGGAACTAAACCTAGACAGGTTATTTTCCATGTTCACCCAAGATCAGCGTGATAGATAGAGCTTTTTAGGAAATTGAACAGATGCCTTAACCTCAGTGCTTCAGAAAACAAATGCATAACCTTTGGGAATTTCTCTCGCTCTAAGCAAGTCACTGGGTTGGAATATCAAGTGGTCTACACTTGGTCTGCACATGATCTCTTCATATTAATGTAATTAAGCCATTCAATTAATAGAAAAGGAGCATGGGGGAGGATCTATTTGCCCCATGAGGTGGTAGATAAGTAACATAGATTTTAAATTGTTGAGGTTTAGACAGTTACATTTCAACACCACTAAAAGTTGATATACATAGACATGCACATTTTCAGGCACCTCCAGGGGAATCAGAATTGACAATCTCCCCAGTGATATTAAATTCTTGCACATTTGAAAAGCAAGCACACATATAAGTTGTTCTAGGTCATGACTGATCAAAAGGGTGCAAATGGTGACAATTCCCATAAACAGAAAAATTAAAAGCAGGGGTTGAATCAGCAAGGTAGATGCTTTCTCCATGTGTGTTTGTCTAGCTAGTTTCTGAAGGTAATCTCCTGAAGACAATTTCCCAACCCTACTGAGAGAAAAATGGAAGGGAAGAATAAGTTTTATGTGACAGAGGGTGGATGGAGTATTCCAAATCACTGCTTACCACCTCTACCCTGAAGGTTATACGTCCATCCACTCAGCTTTTTATAGAACAATTGGCTAAGAATTCTCAGGACATTATCTTCTGCCATCTCACACAGACATATATATATATAGAATATATATACAATATATATATACAATACAGAAGCCTGATGATGGCAGATGAGATTCTGCTGAAACGTTGCTACAACTTTAAAAGAACAACTACAATGACGTGGAAAATACCGAACCAAGCCGAATACCATACATGTAAGTACCCGTGAAAACTTAAAAAATATATATATATATATATATATATATATATATATATATATATATATATATATATATATATATATATATATATATATATATATATATAGTGTGTATATATATATATACACACACACACACACACACACACACACATGGAATAGGCAGCAACATGTTTTAGTGTGGTTTACTCCTGTTCCAACTTTCCAGCTAAATTGTTTCATTCCCCTCCCTCTCAGTCTTCTCTTCTTACCTTCCCACAAGCCCAGAAATTTAGCCACTATTCTGTCCACTGTGTTCCGAGAGCAAGTTTGGTCTAGTGGGTTAAGGCACCGGGCTAAAAACCAAAAGGCTATGGTTGTAGTCCCACTTTAAGCACAAAGCCAAACTGGGTGATTTTGGGCCAGTGCCCCTCTCAGCCCTAGGAAAGAGGCAGTGGTCAATCACTTCTGAAAATTTTGCAAAAAATAAATAAATAAATACTACAGGGACTTGTCCAGGCAGTCTTTCCAGCCCGTTAAAATTTGCGGTGTAGGCATGCTCTCAAAAAGCAGAAGACCAATCAGGAGAAGCTGATTTATGATTGCTGCTGTAGTGTCTATTGTGAAACAGGCCTGGATCTTCTAAAAAAGGGAAAAACTATTTTTTTTCCCCCTCATGCAAATATATGTAGCCCTTAAACCAATCAACCACAGCAATTTCTAACTCATATACTAATGAGCTCACATTTCTTCAATGAAAGAGGCAGCTCTGTTAAATGCTTGGTGGATTTATTTTACCCGGGTTCTGAAGGGCTCTCTAAAGCAGGGGTCTCCAACCTTGGCAACTTTAAGCCTGGAGGACTTCAACTCCCAGAATGCCCCAGCCAGCAAAGCTGGCTGGGGTATTCTGGGAGTTGAAGTCCTCCAGGCTTAAAGTTGCCAAGGTTGGAGACCCCTGCTCTAAAGCCTACCCTAAAGAGATGAAAATTGTTAAGACAGTGTTCACCTAGCAGGTGCCATGCTAGCAGTGAATTCTGGCACGTGCTGCACAACACCTCAAGGGGCTCCAGGTTGAAGAAACCTGATGCAGGAGGAGCTGATCTTATTTGGTTTACCTTTCAGGTGGGGTGCTGGAACCATGAATTTAGGTGAGTTCTTCCAGACTAATTCAAGATCCCAGCTATAAATAAATGCATTCATAATTGGAGTGCATAACTGAAAAGGCTTTGTAAAAGCAAAAGGATTTGCCTGGCTCTTTTACCTTGCCCACACAGAAGCAAGCCAGCCCACCCTGTAGGAAGACTGCAAAAAGATCCATCTCTTGAATGCCATTGCTTTGCTTTCACGCTCATTTTCTAAGTTTTCCAGACAGCCAAGAAACTTAAATGAAAGAAGGACATTCTTTCTCTTGCCCTTTGTCCTGGTAACAAATGCAGTCTACGTTCACTCGATTCCCTTAACCACTCCAAAAGGACATTGGTATCAGTTAAGCCTTTAGAGTGGGGAAAAGAAAAGAGAGAAGGAAGGGCAGAAGGGAGAGAGATGGTCCTGTTTACTCATTCCACCAGAGTGTAAGAAACTGCTTGAACTTTGGTGATCCACTCCAGGTCTTCTAAAGGAAGAAGTGGGAGTATATTCACAGTTTTTTTAAAAAAATAAAATAATAATAATAATAATAAAACAAACTAGCTTCACTTTTGAAAAACATCTGGCAGAAGACAAAAAAAAAAAGGAAATCTAAATGTCTGCAGCCAGCTGAACCGATCCTGTTTTAATCTCCCAAATTCACAGCTTGTTCTCTTACTGTCATCTGCATTTGTTTCCAAGCCCTGAAATAACTCAAAGCTATGGACAACAATATGAGGTAACTCAGTAATAGAAGTAACTCAGTTACAGGGAGAATTAAGGTGACTGAAATGGACACAGACTTCATCCAAAACCACATTTGTGTTTGTTGCATTTCCTGCTAATATGGAGCATATTCTTCCAGCTCCATTTAACAAAACAAGTCCCTTGGCTATCTCTGCTTGTTTAAAAGCATCTTATTTCAGGACCTCCTCTTTCCCTGTATACAGCTAATGAAGTAGGCACTTGCTTTGAAATGACCTTGCTGGGATAAATGAGCTAAGTCTAAGCTGCCATTATGAATTTTAACAGGAGAGTGGCGTGTAGCAGGCAATGCCCTTGCTGCCGTGAACCCCCTCCCAAATGGGCTCAGAAAGAAAAAGAAAAGCCCTTTTAAACCATCCAGGATCCATGTGCATTTAGCTGCATAATGCAACAATACCCAAGGTTTCACTGATTTCCCTGGGTTGCTGCAGATCAAGATTACTCCAGGAGAAAGACAACTCTTATATTGAATGACCTTGTCTACAGACTGCACAGGTAAACAGTTTCCCCCTTGAAAGGCAAATTAGCGGGAAAGTGCCACTCGGTTGCCAGAAGTAAAGGCTTTAGCTGCACAGCTTCCCATAAAAAGCTCCAACAAACAGCAAGGGGAGCCCCTTTTCACTGCTTCCCCTTTGCATGGCAACCCTCTCAGCTCTTTCCGCGCTACAACTTTTTGTGCCAGAGCTGGGGGAGGGGGAAAAAAAAAACATCCTCAAGCAAGCAACTTTCCCCGTTTACCACAGAAGCTAGCCATTTGCAAAGTACAGTATGCCTTATAAAGAGTAACATGCTATGTAACTCAGAAGCATCAGCTGGGAGGCTTAAAGCATCATTCTCATGTCCCAAACATCTTTTCATGCTACTACCCAGGTAAACCTCTTGTGCCTTGGTTTTGTCTTTTTCTTTTTAATTGAGCCTTAGAAACTGTGTTGATATATAACCAGCTGGTTCGGATACACTGAAAGCTTCCTTCTGTGTTCCATATCCCTATGGCTCTGCCCAGCGCTAAAACTTTTTTGAAGCTTCTCCAAACAATTCCTGTAGGGAAAAAAGCAACTGGAAGAGAAAACAGGAGAAGGATAATAGTAATAACAGTTCTCCAAATAAGGCCATCTAGAGGAGGAGACCCTCTGCCAGCCCTTTCTTCTCACTCAGTTCTTGGCTTATTGTTCTGCTTTGATCCGTTTTCACTCCTCGTTGATCGAACGCGATATACAGCATTCTAAAGCGCGCTTAATAGCAAGCAGAAAACTATCTGTCCTTTGCAACAACGCGGAAATCTTCAGAAGCTTTCTCCTCCAAAGGAAAGCAGACAATAGTAATGCAATATGTAATATAATGCAATATGTGTGTACACACACACACATAAAAGAAACATATCATTCCGTCCAAGAGAACGTGACCTTGCTTGTGTCCTTCAACGGGCAGGCAAACCAAGCAAGGTATCCAAATCGCGCACCGGACATTTATCGACTTCACCTACGGTTCTTTCTCAGTTCAACCCCTAGCGGCAAAAACAAAGCACACCTTGGATTTCCTACTCCAGACTTCCCACCGCGGCACACGTCACAAGAGCTACCGGCTATTTAGGGTATACTTTCGGCAGTCAGAAATAACCCTGGGCTACCTAGAATCTCGTTGGTTGGTTGGTTGGTTGTTCGTTTTTTTTATTAGCTTTGCTTTAAAAAGGCATCTCAAGGCAGGGAGTCGTCTACTACTTCTGCCCACCGCTTCCTCTTCTAACATTCACGGACTGAAACTGGTCTCCAACATCCCTTTACGAGTCAGACCGTCCACATTCATCGGGGCTTTTTATACCGATTGTTTTCTCCTACAATCACACACACATAGCCCCCATTTCCTCTTTCTGGGTAGGAACTTTCACACAACCTCTCCGCTACAATGGAGTTTTGCTACCCAAGCCGGGAGCGTGCCCATCTCCCTCCGCCTGCTCTCCTACTGTATTAAAAAAAAAAAAAAAAAATCAGAAAAGTGCCACAATCCTCTCGCAAAACTCAAAAAACAGGGCATTCTGACCAAACCCTCGGGGTCCCTCTAGTGTCAACTTGTCTGCATCGCAGAACGAAGTACTCAAAAAAAAGTTTTCTCTTCCTTCCCCCCCCCCCACTCCCCCAAATCGCCCGCTCTGCTCCGCAAAGGAGCAAGAAAATAACCATCGTAAAAAACGTTTTTAATAATAATAATAATAATTAATAATAATAAATAGTAATGAAAGCAAGAAAGCGCGCTCCACTTGCCGATCGCTTCTGCGGCGATCCTGCTCGGCAAATCATTTCGCGCAGACTTTACGGGGGGGCGGGGGGGCGCTGGTGGAGGGAAGCAGAAGACGGACTGACAAAAGGTGTGCAAAATAAACCAACAACCTCAAAATCAAAACACAAGCCCGCTTTTATTTAGGGGGGAGGAAGGATGCTGAAAGGAGGGGGTCAGCGCGAAGAAAGGAGAAGAGAGAAGTCTTTTAGGAGGCAAGTGGAGGATCTGAGTCGTTGGATTTTTTTATTTTTTTTTAAATTCCTCAAAAGAGAGCCAGAATTTTTTTTTATTTTTTTTATTTTTATTTTTTGCTCTTTCGCTCTTCACTCTCTCCGGCCCGAACGGAGTTAAACCAGCTTTGTTGCGTTTTACAGGCGGCGTCCTTCCTTGAACTCACGCATGCAAAAGCCGCAAAGAGAGCCATTCCCGCAGCGCGACCTAAGCGCCCGGACCCCTCACTCTTTGGGAGAGCCCGTTCCGTTGCTGCCGCTGCCGGCCAGCGCCGCCGCCGCCGCCGCCGCCAAAAACGCCGCTTGAACGCACCACCCAGCTCCCTCACTTCGCCTCCTCTCCGAAAGCTTCAGACCGAGAGAGAAAGAGAGAGAGAGAGAGAGAGAAAGAGAAAGAGAGAGAAAGAGAGAGAAAGAGAGAAAGAAAGAAAGAAAGAAAAGACCCAAGAGCGTTTGTTTTTCTCCCTTACCTTTGAACTGCCAAGGCTGTTTTCAACTTCTGGCATTGAGATTTGGAGCAAGCCTGGGTTGCTGTAGCGTTCATCCTCTGCTCTTGACATGGTGACTCTGGCTTGACTGATTTCTCTGCTTCTATTTGGTCTTTAGCGAGTCCCTTTAAAAAAAAAAAAAAATCTTTGACTGTGCGTGTCGTGTCTGTGTGTGCGTGCGAGCGAGCGAGCGTCGATAGCTAGCTAGTTTGCTTTGCTGTCTCTTGCTTGGATCTCGTTTCCAGAGGCAAAGCTGGTGGTTGGGCTCAGCTCTGCTAGTAGCAGCTATACTTTCAATGAACTGCTCCACTGAGAAGACAGACCGATGCGTTCGCTGCCCCTTCTTTTATACGCCCATCCAATGGGCATGCTCAAACTTACAGGCTTCAAGGTAAGTCAGCCAATAAAATTGCAGAGGTTATCTAACCCTCTCTGTCTCTTGCCCCCCCACCCCGAACCTCCTCCCATTTTACCCTCTCCTGAGATTTCCCATTTAGAGCAAAAAAAAAAAACGGGAAAAAATCAATAGCATGCTTTTGGGCTATTGCCTCATCTCAAAATTGCCTCTCCCCCCACATGTGCACAAAGAAAGGAGGGAAAAATTAGGAAGGTGAATCCCCCCCACACACACACCAGTTAATATTGCTTTTTATGTGTAAAATACCACAACCTTCAGACAACCACATGTTTAGTGAATAACTTGCCTTTCATCTCAGTGATTGAATTAATCCTGTGTTTAATGTCATCAAAGCTCAGGTCAAGGAGACCTGGAGAAGTGTCATGGTTTCTCCAGTCCTGTTTTTGCCTCCCTATCAATGAAGACAGATAGGGAATTTAACTAGGCTATAGTTTCAATCTATCTTCAAGGTAAATAGAAAGAAAGGGAATTTAACTAGGCTACGATTTCACTGAGTACTTGCAAATTGGATTAACTAAACTAGATGGCACTAGAAGAAAGCTGCAACATCATCCTACTCTGGAACAAGCTGGTGGGTACAAAGACCTCTGCAAATCCCACTCCTCTATAGTTATGAGAGCAAACACCTCTGAATTGCTCATTGAGAACCAGCTCATATGGGACAAATCCCCACTTTCCAAATCTCAAAAATACACAGTTAACAAAAAGTTACAGGGTGGCTACAGTTCACTAAACTGTGACAGTCTTAACAAGGCATCATTTAGAGATGGAGAATCTGGGAATCTCCAGATGCTACTGAATTACAGCTCTCAGCAGCCCATCCTATAGGACCGACTGTGTGTGATGTGGGGAGCTGTATGTGGGAAGTCACAAATTTTCCACTCCCGGGTTGAAAGAAGTGACCCAAATAAACACTTATTTAAAGCAAGATTGTTCAGAGAAGAGAAGGTAAACTTGTTGTCAACAGCCAAAATAATATCCTGGCTCTCTGTAAGACAGACCCAGGGATAAGTAATGGGATGCCATCTACAATAGTCCCAATATTAAGTGGATTTTCTCCTTGAAAACAATTGTTTCCAAACTGGTGCTTTCTGGGTGTCTTCAACTACAATTTCCACAAACATGTTGGCCAAGGGTGATGAATGTTGTATGTAGTTCAATACACCAGGTTCTTACCAAAAGCTGTCCTTTTATGATTTGATTGCTTATAATTGTACCTGATGATTCTTGACTCTTGACAAATGTATCTTTTCTTTTATGTACACTGAGAGCATTTGCACTAAGATAAATTCCTTGTGTGTCCAATCACACTTGGCCAATAAGGAATTCTATTCTATTAGCTATCGTGTTTTTCCATACCCATCTGAACAATGATAATTTTAAAGGGATAAAGTTTTATCCTTAGGATTGTAGGGAGATATTTGGCTTTTCAAAATAGGCTAAGGGTTGCCTGTCTACCTATCTAGGAGTCTCTTTGTCTCCCTCTCTCTGAAACAAGATTTAACTGAAATAAATAAGAACTCGTGTATGTATGTATATACCTATTTTGGGAGCCCGGTAATTTTTTTTTTTTTACTTCTGCCATTTAAAAGTACAGCAGCTACTTAGATTTGTAGCTATTTGCGAGTAGCAAAGCTGGAATTATTAACCACATGTATGATATGGTTAAATCTTTAGTGTCTACAAAAATTTAGGCAGTCAGTTAGCTATGCTGAATAACCCACCATTCATGTATAGCCTATATACTGATGAAAGGGAAATCTGATCTAAATTAACTATTGGCTATCCATATGGACCTTTATAATTCCATTGACGCTGTTACACTAAAATATGACTGTCTAATGCAGAGAGGGTGAATGAGAAAGACGGTGTTGTGGTTTTATTAAACTTGAGAGATGTCATTGATCCCCAAGGATCTATTCCATGTTGCGTTCCCTTGTAAACAAGCTTTTCCTTGCGGAGCTCCAGATTCTGATCTGGGACTGATAAAACATTTTTATCAGGCAGTGGCGCTCTTTGACCTATTTAAAGTTATTTTCAGCCTTAATGGGAATCTGGATTCATGGTAATAGTTGTTCCTCGCAGGGCTGTTGCTGCAGATCAGAGGACAATGTTGCACAAATGAATGCACAGCGACGCAAAAGTCAGGGGAGCATCTGTTTTGTAGTACAAACACTTACCTGTTAGGCATTGTCATTGTCTTTGCAATCTGTATCTAAGAGACCAAATAACCAAGAAGTAGGTGAGAGGGAACACGGCTGACTTAGCATCTCCAGTAGCTGCACTGAACCTTTGGGTTTCTCCTTGCTTACTCCTCTGTGATCAAATGTTTGCAAAATTCAAAAGATGTAAATATAATCGGGCATAAAACCTAATATCAGGAGTGGGGAAGGAAGGCCAGCTTTTAAAAAGTTAATTCTTGTTCTTTTGAAACCCCACCCTACACTTTTATTGTTTTACTGATATTTACAGATACATTATATTTTAAAGGGGGAATTTTACCTAAGCTAAAGCTGAATTCTTCCTTCCTTCAATGAAATACAGTACATTTCTGGAAAAGGGAGGTTGAACCTCCTCCCCGTTTATCTTATGGGACAGAACAAAGCTATATAGTACCCACATGCATATACACAAGTATACAGAGATGACAAAAACTACACCAAAAAAGGGTCTCGCGGTGTATTTTAAGTTGTTGCAAATGGCTCAGTTTAGAGAAGGGGTCTCCAACCTTGGCGACTTTAAGCCTGGTGGACTTCAACTCCCAGAATTCCCAGCCAGCAAAGCAACCCCCTACTACCTGGGTTTTCATCATCCCCGGGTAGTGTTATTATGTCAGCATTGACAACTTATATTGAAAAGAACAACATTTTTAGCTCGGAGAAGGTTGCCTGAGACAGTGTGTTGATTTTATACTTCTCTACTCATTATGCCAATGGCAGCAAATGAGGTGTTGATAGATGTCAATAGCCCCAAAGTTATTTCCCTTGATATTAACTTAGTTCTCTGGCTCACCTGATTTTTTTTTTTTTTTAGTGATTCTTTTAATTAACCAAAATTAAGTGGAAAAACTGCCAGGCAAAACCATCAGTTTTTAGCACCTTTCTAACATGACAAGTTAGGAAATACAGAGCGCAGCTTCTGGAAGGGTCTCCAACCCTTTCTCTCTCCCAGACCCAATCCAAAACTTTTGTTTGGGTTTCTCTCTCTCTCTCTCTCTCTCTCTCTCTCCTCCCTCCCTCCCTCCCTCCCTCCCTCCCTCCCTCCCCCTCTCTCTCCAGCACCTAATTTAATCTGGCTCATTTTCAAGCTTAATCTTTCTTTTTTGGCTTCCCCACCACACCGGATTGGGTCCAATTCTGCGTTGTAATTGTGTAATTGATAGACAGTCACAGAGACAGGCAGCCTCCAATTCCTGTTTACATAATTTCTTTCCAGCATTCTTTTGCATAGGAAAGAATAACATGATAGGGGAAGCAGGCAGAAGGATCTCTAGTTCATTCTTTGTGATAAAGAAAAGTGTTGCATTTGTTTGCGCAATCTTAAGGTCAACGTGTGTTGCCTCTGTTTGAGTATGGGTATGCTGGTCTTTAAGGGATGCAATGGTTCAGAAGTTAAGACACTCAGCTTGTCAGCTGGAAAGCTGACAGCCCTGGTTTGAGACCAGAGTATGGTGCGACAGGGTGAGTTCCATTACTTGTCTCATCTCCTTTCAACCAAGCAGTTCAAAAGCATGCAAGTGCGAGTAAATAAATAGGTTTGGCGGGAAGGTTTACTGCACTCTGTAGTTTCATGGTGGTCACATGATAACATAAGCATCTGTCAGACAATGCAGGTTCCCTCAGCTGAGAATCGGAGATAAGCACTGTCCCTTTGAGTCAGTCACAATTGGACAGGAGAAATCTTTACCTTTATGATGGAGTTACCAAGGAGGATGTCCTGTGTTTGCATTCTACATGTACAGGTGTATTTGCAATTTTTCCTCTGCATATGTGTAATGTGTGTGTGTGTGTGTGTGTGTGTGTGTTCATTGAAAAGCTCAGGAAGTGCTGCATTTGCTCCCTTCTAGTTATGTGACCAAAAGGGAAGGGATTTAAAAACTGAGCAGTGGACACAATGCTACACAGCTTCCCATAGGGAAGTATTGCTGGTTTTATTTTTCTGTACTGCCTCCTAGCCCAATTTCGCCCTTTCTCTTGCTGGTTTCTCTTCCTTTCCCCTCTCCCCCAGAAAAGTTTGATTTTACTCACTTAACTTATATATATATATATATTTTTCTTAAGTTTTCGCGGGTACTTACATGTATGGCATTCAGATTTGTTCGGGTATTTTCCCACGTCATTGTAGTTGTGCTTTTAAAGTTGTAGCAACGTTTCAGCAGAATCTCATCTGCCATCATCAGGCTTCTGGTTGACAATATATATATATCTTCCAAATTTTCCATTGAGTTGACTAACATAACATTGATAATGGCAGCAACTCAGTGCTTTGTTTGGATTATTTATTTATCATATGGCACATTCACATCACCTTTCAATAAAAACACAGGAGATCAAAATACAAAATACGAAATCTAAAATGTAAAATATTATAAACGCACATCTACATTACAGATATATATTTTTGTTTCATTTTGTCACAACCAGGAAATCAGCAAAGACCCCATTATAGGCTCTGTCACTACATGTTGAATAGTTTGTTTGAAAGTCTGAGTGCCATAGATAAAATAAAATAGTAGGGAATATTGGGATTTAGGAGAGTTTAATGATTGCTTTATGACCAGCCATACTCATAACTGTCATGACATCAACATTTGAGATGTGCTCAACATCCCAAGCCATTTGACTACCCCTACATTATAAGCAATTTCCTACAGAAGTTGGATGCACAATAGAGGATTGGTTTTGTCCAAAGAAAAACAAAGTGCTTGCGCATAACCAGGCAACTAAACAAGTGATATGAAAGAAGGTGGCTGAGCTGCATTACTCCGATGGTTGAGCAATAAACATTAATTTTCAAGACACGTGAAATCAGACAGCATTGACATGTCTCTAGAATCAGCTCCTGACATCTATCTAGCCTCACAAGTTGTTATTGAGTCTACTTGTGTAGGTTGCTTTGATCTTAATTGCAGCTTAGTTTTCCTAGAGTGCAAGTAAATAGAGCATTATGTGAAGAAAAAGAGAAAAGGCACAAAAGGAGAAGGGGGAGAAGGGGAGAAGGGGATCAAAAGGGATAAGCTCTTGTTCCTTCACTTAGAGAAATATATTAGCCTGGGCAGGAATCAATTGAAAACTTAAAAACAAAAACTTTTCTCACCCATAGAAGGGGAAAAGAGGGTTTTAAGGGGAAAGCAATCTATTTCTTCTGCCATTTTGATTATAAATATAGCATAGTGGTTCAAGTTTAACAAAGTGTTTATGTATTTATACTAATAAATAAATTCTTAAATATTAGGGTTTTTTCCCCCTTACATGTGTGCCAAGCTCCAATTCTTTAATATTGCTTAAACAGAGATAGTAAAGTTTTCCAGATTTTACTGAAGTAGAAGTCATAGAATTTCTTACCACTGATTTAGTGCTGACTGGGAAGTTATAGTTGAACAACATCTAGAAGATCATAAGTCAATGCCCTTTCCTTTCAATCATAGAATAGAATAGAATAGAATAGAATAGAATAGAATAGAATAGAATAGAATTCTTTATTGGCCAAGTGTGATTGGACACACAAGGAATTTGTCTTGGTGCATTTATTGCAATGTATTATGTTGCATTCCAATTATCCTCTAGTCTAGGATTAGGTAAAGTAGTCCCTTCTAGATATTTTGGATTATAAACATCCATTGTCATTGGCCATCCTTACTAGAGTTAATTTTAGCTCCTTACTGGAGCTAAATTTTAAAGTATGTTAATTTACCTGCCTGATTATACAGATTAACAGAGTTGGAAGGGATCTTGTAGGTCATCTAGTCCAACCCCCTGCCCAAGCAGGAGACCCTACACCATTTCTGACAAATGGCAGTCCAATCTCCTCTTGAAAGCCTCCAGTGATGAAACTCCCACAACTTCCAAAGGCAAGCTGTTCCATTGGTTAATTGTTCTCACCATCAGAAAACTTATTCTTATTTCTAGGTTGAATCTCTCCTTGATCAGTTTCCATTCATTATTCTTTGTCTGGCCTACAGGCACTTTAGAAAATAGTTTGACCCCCTCCTCTCTGTGGCAGCCCCTCAAATATTGGAACATTGCTATTATATCTTTCTCTTCACTAGACTAGCCATGGCCAGTTCCTGCAACCGTTTATCATACGTTTTACCCTCCAGACCCTTAATCATTTTGGTTGCTCTTTTCTGCACTTTTTCTAGAGTCTCAACATCTTTTTTATAGTGTGGTGACCAAAACTGGATGCAGTATTCTAGGTGTGGTCTTACTAAGGCTTTACAGAGTGGTGTTAGTACCTCTTGATCTTGATTGTATCCCTCTGTTCATGCAGTTTAGGATTGCATTGGCTTTTTGGGCTGCTGCCTCACACTGCTGGCTCATATTTAGCTGGTTGTCCACTAAGGCAGGGGTCCCCAACCACCGGTCCGCGGACCGGTACTGGTCCGTGGAACATTTCCTACCGGGCCGCCGGTTTGCTGGGCGCCGCCATCTTGTTTGACAAGAAAGTGCTTCCGGGTGAGCTTTTCCGGTTGGAAAGCGGCGTTTGGGTGCTGAAAGAATCCTCGCGCCTTAGTTTCATCTAAGGGGGGTGGTTTCGAACGAAACTAAGGCGCGAGGATTCTTTCAGCATCCAAGGCAAGGTGAGCCGAGCGACCATCCCAAAGCCGTCCCGAAGCAAAGCCCATCGACAAAGGTACAAAGGAGTTGAAGGTGGCGGGGAGAAGCGGGGGACAGCTGGCTGACCGGTCGCTTGGCTCGCCTTGCCTTGTCATGCGTGCTGATGCCGGTACTGGGCCGCAGATCATTTTGTGATGCCGGTACCGGGCCGTGGCACAAAAAAGGTTGGGGGCCACTGCACTAAGGGTCCAAGATCCCTGACACAGTTACTGCTATTAAGCCTGGTTTCACCCAGTCTATATGTGTACTTGTTGGTTTTTCTTGCCTAAGTGTAAGTGTACCTTGTGTACCTTGATCTATCCAATATATTACAAGCAGAAAAAAGCCCTATACAAATATAATGCTGTATAAGGAATCAAGACATGAATGGGGAATGTAATAAAGTCCTTATTTAAATACAGTAGGGAAAGCATGCAGGTCATAAGCTTCCTACCAGTAATGACTGTAAAAGATATCTGCATTTTCTTTTGTGCAATGACGTGAGATGCTTTGTCACCGCCTGCCCACTCTCTCCCCTTCTCTCTGAGAATGTCTTTGCACATGCACTTTCTTCTGAGAGATTAATTGGAACTCTGGGATATGTGTTGTCTGTGTTGGGGGGGTTCTGCTCTCCCCTTATATTGAATTTGTGTACAAAAGTGTATATGCATGCATGATGAAGCATAAGTAGGCTGCATATACTCAGCTCCGGTTATTGGCCAATAAAATGTTGCTTAGAATGGAGCAATCACCAACATTCTCAGGCTCTCCTTGCCTGGTGCTGTTTTTTACTGCTTATGAATTCAAGTAGTCTTTGCCTCATTTCTTTCCGACCATGGGGTTAGAAAGAATTTTTAAAAGGATATGTTTAGATCAACTTGTTATCCAAAAATGTATATTTCAGGTATGTTTCAGGCAATAAAAAAATACTTTTTAGGCGCATAAAGTAAACTCCTGAACATATCTTTTCCATGCAAAAGATTACAAGCTGTGCTCCTGATTTCGTGGCTAGAAAGTTTTGGTAACCCAGTTTAAAATGTCTCTTGTTTCAAAGACTAATAAAAGTTAGAAGTCAGAGTAGAAAACAGGTACATCGTACGCTCAGTTTGGGTCTTTCTGTTCTTATTACCTCACATCTAAAAATGTGGGCCAATGCTTGGCCGTGCCTCAACTGCCCAGGTTGGCTCTGAAGAAAAAGTTTATACAGTAACATTTGTGATTGCTGTTAGTGTTACTGTTGAGTGTAACACTTGATCTTTGACAGAGGTGCTAGCATCTGCATTCAGAAAGCAACTGGGCATGGCCTGGTATGGCTTGGATTCAAATTTAACTTAGATGGGATTATTACAATTTATGTGGTTGCTGTTTTTCAGTCTTATTCAAGACAGCAACTTTGGATGCAGTTCATGAGCCATCTCCAACATTTTTGGGTATACCTGGTTTTCAATATGACCACAGGAAGATGATTAAGAGATGCTCTATGGTGCCTTTTAGAAGAAGGGCAAGACTTGAATTTGAAGAACTAGTAAGTGTTGCAGTTTCAAATACAGTTTAATAACTAGACATGAATTGACATATCAGACAACCTTAGTCTTGAAAATAAGGGATTTAATTTATTGTGCAACCGACTTTTCAACAGGGGAAAGAAAAGGATGCTTCCTTAAAGAGAAATGATTATGCACATTGTCTGTATAGCAGAGATTTACTGGTGTATATTTACAGTATTTGTGGCAATCTATTTATTCACAAAGAAGTTTAGGGAATAATGTAATTAATATTTCACAAATCCAAGAGAGGTTATTATACGTTTTTATGGAGGACATACAAAATATATGTATTCTTTTCTGGTTTTTTTGCCATAAAAGGTGGGTGGAGTAGCTAAAGATACATCTGGATTGTGCAATTAATAGCTTTTTAAAAGCAGAACATGTTGGCTAAGATGAAATACCTCTGAAGAGCTCTGGAATTTCAGGTATGTATCTGTAAAATATTTTCTTCCAATGTTATGTGTAAATGTAATGTGTGGGGAAATAATGAATCCTAACGGCCCAAGGCATGTCACTTTTCCTAAAATTGCACCCCAAAATTGCACCCCAGAATATTGCAAGATTATTGCAACAGCAGAATGTATTCTACCAGGAGGAAGAGGATGCAAAGCAGGAGTGTAGTTGCTTGATTCTTGTGGAATTTATGAATATCAGATTGGAAACTTTCTCTCTCAAGGAATCTAAGGACCAGGAGGCAAAGATTATTGTATCTGCAACTTCAACTTGATTACTTTCCCCAGCATTATAGTGATGCTGGAGAAGCTAGTTTGAAAAGAGAATCAAAGAGAATAGCCTAGCATTGATGATGTTACCTAGTTTAGTAATGAAATGTCTGCAAGAAAACCACTAAGTTCAGAGAGCACTAAGGACCCCACAAAACAGAGAAATAATAGATGAAGGGGGACTGATATGTTTCCCCATTTTCAAAAAAATAAAAATAAAACACTGTTTGCCCATAGTAATAGCCAAGATGGGAAACCCACAGCTGTTGGTCAAGAACTCCAATTTCACTGTTTCCTTCTCCACTGAGTTAGAAAGATATGAAAGATAAGAGATAAAATGCAGCATGTTATGCTGCAGACATAATCCTCAACTTACAAGCATAGTGGCCCACAGAGTTTCTGTCAAAAGTCATGATGGTCATAAGTTAAGGCACCCCATGACGACCCTGATTTTATGGCAGTTTTTGCAATAGTCCTTGAACAAACAACATGGTCATTAAACAAATCAGTGCATTTCTTGGTTGTTGTTTCTAGCAAGACACATAAATGATATCACATGACTTCAAAACAGTGTTACCAGCAGTGAGCTGTTTGCCAAGAATCCAAAATGCAGTTATGTGACCATGGGGGTTTGGGCAGCCATCGGAACTCCAGAACTAGGTTATAATACTATTTGGCTGTAGGGGTTCATCGTAGTTTTGAATGATCACTAACTGGTCATTAAGCAAGGACTACCTGTAAGAAAAATTAATCAATGGAGATGGAGATGTCAGGTGCAAGTAACCAGGAACAGGAGTTGAGTTCAAAGCACTCAAAGTTTATTAAGTGCTACCTATGGACAAGAATCTGATCTACTAACGGTCAAGACAAATTGGCACTAGATAAGAGTCAACAAAATTCATGTTGGACTTTGATCTCTTGTGGCTGCACAAAGATTCCAAACTGATGATGTGTTTCACTCCGCCTTCAGGTTCAGTTTGGTCATCTCCTATTGAAAACTGGTAACCTAGATGCAAAACAAAGCATAAGCAAAGAAAATTATTATTTATTTGTTAAATTTATTTGCTTCCTATCTCACTGTGGGGTTATTTTAGGCAGTTTACAACAATAAAAAGGAAGAAATGAAAAGAGTGTAAACAGAAGAGAAGTAAGATCACAGAACAATGAAATAAACAATGAAAAAAGAGTACAACAAGAATACATCAATATGATGACCAAAAAGATGGATGGATAGCAGAGACCAAAGGGGGGAGGAGATGCAATCTGCCATTAATCTAGGAGTCCCCTTCAGCACAGAAATCCCCCATTTGGACCTTAGGCCAACCTGCAGAGGCAGGTCTTCGGGTGGGGGCAGATATTACCTTAGAGCATGGGTGTCAAACTCACAGTGTCACGTTCCCATCATGTGATGTTTCCTGACATTTTTTCCCTTCGTGGAGCTGGGATGGACATGGCCTATGCATAACGCATCCAGCCCATGGGCCACCAATTTGACACCCTTGCCTTAAAGGGTAAGATGCTCCAAAAGGCGGGCACTGTAGCAGAGAAGGCTCTTCTTCTGCATTCCAAAAGTCAGAGTTTTTTGACTGACTTGATCCGAGGTAGCCCCTCTCTGCCCACATGAATAGGATGGGCTTGTCTTAGCTAGGTTCACCAGATAGTCTGCACCTATGCCACTAAGGTCATAATTCAGATAATTGAACTGCACTAGCAAAATGGCATTGATGTCACTAGAAATAAATGATTTGTTTATAGCTGTTTCAGTCATCCTGGAGAGTTCATGTTTATCCCTGTAAAAATACAGTTCCAGAAGAGGTGAGCATGCTGTGAAAACGTTTTGAAGAATTTCTTCATATTTTCACATGTTGAGAACAGCCCTTCTCTTCATTAAGACAACCTGATTTTAATGAAGAGCAAAGATGAGCTATATTTATATTATACAACATCCAGAATGCTTCTTCCAATCAACTTTGAAGTGTGCATAGCTTCTAACTACACCATAACCTTCCAAACTCATAATGAATTTTCTTTGCGAGTTCATGGGATGTATCAGAAAGAAACAGTAGAGGGATTCACACATTGCACGTAGCCAAAACCAAACATATTTTTTTGGACTAGCACTATGTGTGTATGTTGCTTAATGATGGTCCTAAGAATTAGTAAGCCCTTGACAGAATCATCTCCTCAGTTGCCCGTTGATTAACTCTATTGGTTTATTCGACTCTTAATCAAAGCTCTCTTCACTTGGCAAGGGAAGATTATTGCCCTGTCTCCTTGGACTTTACATTCAGGTAAAGTGCAGAAATATTGCAACATTGAGGGGAAAAGATCAGGGATCTCAAGACTCTTTGGGAACCATACAAGGATATGGAAGGAAGGGTGTACTCAACTGGGTCAAACATTTTTTTTTAGTTGTTTTCCCCTGTATCATTCACTATAGTGTACTGAAGCACACTTTCTTTAAAAAGTTCTTAAATTCATTATATTCAAGAAACCTGAAATATAAACTAGAAACATTTCTTGTTGTTAGTTGTGAAGACCTGTCTGACCCATCGCGCCCCCATGGACAACATTCCTCCAGGCCTTCCAGAATCATAGATACCACCAGAACCATCCCATATGTCAACTTCCTAAGGATGCTTGAGGAATTAAGTAAACTATGGTTGTGTGCGTGTGTCAAAGTATTGTTTTGGATATTGCTGTTGGCAGCATTCATTATGTGAGTTCGTGCCCACATTTTATGGTGAATTAATTTCGTAAATGTTCATGTTGATAATTAAACCCTTCTCTATTATTGCACAAATGCTTTTCCTTTTCAAATTATAAAGACAGAACACAACTAAGTTGTCCTATTTGAGAAACTTTAAAAGGTGTTTTCTTCTCTAGTTTTAAAAATGTTTTTGTAGTCTTTGGCTGAGCTGAATCATGCATCTTGATCACCTATGTTTTAGCAAAAGGCAATTCCACTGTATTTTTGTTTTTGTTTTTGGTGAAGATCTTACATTGCTGGGATCCGAATGGGACCAGGATAAACAAAGAAAGTGTAATTAAGGTAAGGGTGGGCTTTGTTTGTTTGTTTGTTTGTTTGTGCCAAACATTTTCTGGAATGCTTACATGCCTGACCTTCAGGGACCTTCAATTATGATAAGATTATTTTGTAGGGTGTATGGGTTGTTAAAGACTCTTTTATGATCAGGAAGAGAAAAAAAAATCTGGAAGTTGGGGACAACTACTGCTTAATAGATGTATCATGTTATTTGTTATAGGCATACCCAGGGGTGGGCTACTGGGGGTTCTCAGGGGTTCGGGAGAGCTCCTAGCTAAGATTCTGTGCAGTTCAGAGAACCCCAAATCCCACCCCTGGCTGGCCCCGCCCACTCCACCCTGACCCTCCCAGGAGTCCCCATACAGCCCGTTTTGAATGCAGGTAAGTGCAGGTCGTGCATGGAGGCTCGGGGAGGGCGAAAAATGGGCCTCCCGGAAGTTTGGGAAGGCCAGAAATGGACCTTTTCCAGCTTCCAGAAAATGCCTTCTCCCCCCCCATGGTGCAGGAGGCTGACTAGGTCATGCCCACCAAGGCCACACCCACCCAGCAACCGGGCAGGGAACCCATTGCTAAAAATTTTGAAGCCCACCTCTGGGCATACCTATTTACCTACCTTGTAGTGTTTAATTTAGCGGTCATCAGAAGAAAATGAATGACAGGAGGCTGTATTTCAAAATAAAAGACCCTGCCTGTGAGGTACCTCCAAGAATTGTTCACTTCATCTCCTTTAGGTGACTTTTAGTTTAACTACATGATACTAGTAGGTAAATATAATCAATATCAACAAGATCCATTGCTTCACAATAAGATGTAGGATTAAGTTATGGGGAAATCTTAACTTTCAAAGATCAGTAGAACTTTCTCCATCCTGGCAGCCACCAGATAATGGCTGGGAATTCAAGGATCTTTAGTAAAGGCTCTACTTGGATAAGGCTGGGCAGTGTCATGTCCTATCTTAGTGGGCGAGGAAGATATACTTTTAAATAACTCGGTCTGTCACCAACATGCTGTGAACAGATCGTGCCTAGCAACTCACCATGCAGATTGAATTATTTCTATCCTTGCAGGTTTCTCTTTCTCTCTCTCTCTTGAGCCATTTGTAGTGACAAGATCCACATGAATGGCTCACCACACAGAGACAGCCGCCATGTGAAGCAATTTAAACAACCCATATGTGGCAGCGCTGACATCCCTGGCCTTCATTTAGAGAAAGTGATTAATTCACTCCGATGGATTGAGCAAGCACAGCAGAGTAATGGGAAGAGGCGGGAAGGGAAGGGAAAGGAGAATTATAATTTTGGAAAATTTTGGAAAGCTATGGAAATGACCCTCATGGATAATTTTTCATGGCCTCTTGCAAAAGAAGAAACTTTTCACAGGGCACAAGTATTACAGAAGGAACTTTGGACTGGTTGCTGAGATAGGGAAATAGATGCCTTTTTTCCATGTTGATGCTCAAAAAAAAAAGGATTGCCCTACCCCAGGCCACGTGGTAAAACAGAGCATTGGCCCAATTACATGGAAACCAAATTGCTTCCCACCTTAACAATCTTGCTGCTTTTAGCTAACTTGTATTAGCTACCTGATGCCACCACATCTTTTATATAGTCTTGATTGGCAAAGTGTTGGAAGATGGAGTGGACTAGGGCAAACCAGCAGCAGTAAAGTGAGTGGTGGCTACAAGCAGCCACAAAATCAAATTCATTTGAGAAGATTGGATTTTGGTTCATTAAGAGCAATGCTTTTTGGTGCGTCTCCAAGAATAGATTGTTTTAGTGGTTCCTGGAGCAGTATGTAACTTTCATTTGATTATTTTCTTTCTATTACATACCTTATCCTTTTCATATCATTTTTAAAGTTGCTAAACAAAATATTAATTGCTAGAAAGGTAATATACCTCTTATTCTGTAGGTTTTGTCTTTTAAAGTTATAATTGCTTCCTTTATGATGCTCCTAAATGGAAATGGCAGAAACACTAATCCGGGGTGAAAGATGAGCAACAATGGCCCTTTTATGACTTCAATTCCCAGAATGCCTGAGGAATTTGTGCCATGCTGGTTCAGGAATTCTGGGAGTTGAAGTCCATAGGTTGCCCGCCCCTGCCATTTTAACCATTTTAACCATTTTAGCTGAAGCATTATATTCTTAATGAAAATTTCTCAGCTGTGTTTCAGTAAAGAGCTCAAAGCAATGCCCTGTGGCTTAATTTTTTTTATTTCATTAAATTTTCTGTCTATAAAATATTTTTCCCTTTCAAAAAATTTGTGAGTTAGAGGGTGCATTGCAATGTGTTCAAGAAGATCCATTCAAGTATTACCCTGACTTACATCTTCTGCCTCTTTCCTTTCTATTCCATTCTGTGATTATTTTCAGTGTTAGATAATTATTTGTGCAATCTGTTTGACTTTTAAGTATTTTTATATCGCTTGAGGTTCTTCATTGGTGTAGTTATCAATAAACCAGAATATTTATTGATTTTAAAGACCATTCTCCACCTGCCTTGTTCTTTCTGTCTAGTCTGAGTTGGAATTCAATGAACCATTAGAGATTGTATTTTCAGCAATAGGCAATGAGGGTCTAAGGACAAAATGCCTATTTACCACAGATGGCAATCTGGCAGATTTCCCCTGCCTTAATATAGGTAGGAAAACAATAGGAATAGCATCCCATTTTTGCATAAAAGTGTCGTATTATAACAGAGGTTTTCAAACTTTCCATTTTAAATTATATGAATTTCAATCCCCAGAAGTCTGGCTGGGGAATTTAGGGAGTTTGAGTTTACACATCTTAAAGTTGCTAAGTTTGAAAACAATACTGCTCTATAGCATGAAATACAGTGATTAGGTCATCACCTCCATGTTGGGGCCAAGATGTTTAAGGCGGATCCGATCTATTCCCTCAGCAAACAGTGTGGCGATAGATAGGTTTCTGTTTAACTGTGAGGAGATTCTGTATATGTGCTTCTCTCCAGGTGGTTTTAAATTAATGTAATGTTAGGCAAGGGTGCTTTTAAAGATGAAGAAGAGTAAGATAGTTTTGCCAGATGTTTTGAGGAGCAGCTCCTTCTACATACAAAGCTGAAGACCTGTGTTTATTAAAAAGCTGGAGATAATGAAATGACAGGTGTTGGATTTATCTCTGCCTCATAACTAAGGGAACAATATAATATTATTATTGGATGTCACAATTTCTTTGGAAGACTGTATAGTGATTCAGTTTTCAGGGGAAAAATATTCTAGAGAAACAACTGTATAATAGCTATTTTACAATTCTTTAAAAGCTGAATATAATTCTTTGACTTTTAACTTACAGGGGAATTTCCTCATGGATGCATTCTTAGACTCTTGCATGGATCCTTCTTTATTTTAGCTTCATCCTAAATGAATGGGACACTGACAGTCATTTTTTATGAATTCACTCAATCGAACTATTGTCACAGATGTCTTGAGGCATCTTGGCACATATATCTTTCCGCAGAGTAATAATATTAAAGAAAGCTGCCCGACTAATGCCAGTTATCTATGAGAAAGTGACCTGCATTGATGAACTGATAGCAAACAGTTTAAATATAGATCTTGACTGAGAAAGAGCTGATTTTCCCTGCCTCCTTTCCTTTTCAGCATTTATGCAAACTAAATAAATTAGAAGTACAGTGTTGGATATACTGTAATTTACTGAGTTTTGGGATGGAAGAGTAAAAGCAACTCTTTTGCTTCAGTTTGGGACTGAAAGGGTAAAATGGAAAATGAGATTTTGAGCTGGGTGGAGGATTGAAGAGAGAGAATTCAGGGTGGGGGGCATAGAAAAGAATCTGAGTGATATCATAGCCATGCTATCTGAAAGCAAAGGATGATGGAATTCCTCTCGTAATCCAGTATCCTAACAGCTTAAAAGGAAAGTATGATGTAAGAAAAGATAAACCTAAATCTACATACAAAGGCTGAAGCTGTTCTTCATAAAAAAGAAAACCCCTCTGTACAAATGATATGCTCTGAGTCCATTCTTTAACAGTTACCCCTTAATGTTTAAGCTGAGTGATTCACAGTGCTTGAAGCCCGCTCCATAGGAAGAAGCAAAAATATTAGCAGCATAAATAACATTTCTAAAGCGTTTAAAAGAAATGTCTTCAGTAAACTTTGGATACAAAAAGAAGCTTGGAGGTATAGATAAGAACAGTTACGTCTGCCTGCAGGTAGTCCTTGACTTAAAACCATTCATTCAACAACTGTTCAAATCACAATAGCATTGAAAAAAACCTGGTCCTCACATTTATGACTGTTGCATCATCCCCAATGTTACATGATCCAAATTTGGGCACTTGGGAACCAGCATATGTTTACAATGGTTGCAGCAGCATCCTGGGGTCATGTGATCACCATTTGAAACCTTCCAGACAGCTTCTGATAACTAAAATCAATGGGGGAAGATGGATTTGCTTAATGACCCCATGATTCACCCAACAATGGCAAAAAAGATCATAAAATTGGGTGCATCTCACTTAGTTGCCTTGATTAGCAATGGAAATTCTGTGGCCATGTCAAGGAGTACCTGTATTAGATTTTCTATTGTGATAAATAAAACAAATGATGCAGAGGTGGTATTCAGCAGGTTCTGACCAGTTCTGGAGAACCAGTAGTGGAAATTTTGAGTAGTTTGGAGAACCAGCAAATGCCACCTCTGACTGGCCCCACCCCCATCTATTCTCTGCCTCCCGAGTCCCAGTTGATCGGCCTGGTCTTCTTTTGTTGCCCTCACAGGAGAACGGAGCTGGAAAGCAGGTTAGTGGGGTGGGAAGGGAATGGGGATTTTGTAGTATCCTTCCCCTGCCACGCCCACCAAGCCATGCCCACAGAACCAGTAGTAAAAAAATTTGAATCCCATCACTGAAATGATGTCTTACCTTACCAACCATATTAGTGACAAGGTATGCATGCTACAGTCATTATCACTTTTGGACTTTGAAAATGCTGACTGCAATAAGCAGAAATTGTGTTCATTCAGAGAAAGACATTGTTGGATTTCATCACAGAGTGTCATGGGAATGATACAAAAATACCTTTTGTGGTGCATGTGGCTTTTACAATCCCGTTTACAATAATACAAGAGACTTCTATTTGTCTCTTGCCATCATTTTGTTCACAGTCAGGACTAGTGAAGCCATAGCATTATAGTCTAACATCGAAGTGAATCACAGCGCAAAACACATCTTTGTAGCTCTACATATAGAGCTGCCCTTTATTATGCTGCTGTAATTAGGAGGGGGGATATGCAACTGGCTGGAATCACATTTTGATTGCAACAAAAACTTGACATATATACAATACAGGTTGCATTTTTAAATTTTACATATGGTATATGGTCTTGATCCAATTGGCAATTTACACAATACATTTTATACAAAGTTTAACCAATTGCAAAATTTGGATTGGCGTCTATAAATAATTGAAGATGTGTATCCACTAGTATTAAATGAATTACTCTAAATATTCTATAGTAGATCCATTTATCACTATATTTTCATTGCTAATATGCTGTAGTTCACTTCTAAATATTATCCCATACTCTGATCGTAAAATATCATTGCAGTAGTGATTCAGTTCCACCAGGAACATACTGTATGCATCAAAATCTGTGATTTCCTATAAATATAGACCAAAATGAATCTATACATAAATGACTGAAATATTTAGCTGTGAAATTAGTTACATTGCACCTCTCCCTTCAACCTTGATGGAAGCTAGATTTTAAGGAATCCTGGTAGAACTTAGACAAGGCCATAGCTCTTCTGGAGAACTCAAAATCCAAGAATATGTTTTTCTAAGGTGGAAACACTATGCAGAACTGTGCTGTCAATTAATTCACCCGCTAATAGAAAGACTGCTCAGCCACCTAGAAGCATTTTTTTTAAATGCCAGGTATCCTGAAATCACATTTTAATTTTTGTGCCTTAGTGATAAGGTTGTGTAATATCCAGATTTGTTAATAGTTTAATTTGCTGTTTCCTGATTAGACTAATGTGCATATCAAATAAGATCAGATAAAATAATGCAGCATATTGAGATATAAAATTATATAAGATCATCCTTATAGCAGCTGATCCCAATTTGATCTAGATAGGAAATTTTCAAGATTTGTTCATAGAAGTACAACATGTATTAAAGTGCTATAATGTGATTATATTTTTGGATTTGTAGTTGAGTTGCTTTAACTTATGTTGTACTGGACGTGGGCTGTAATTAAAAAAGATGATAATGATACTTTAAAAAGAGACCCTTCATTGATTGCAAGAATTAGATACTTTAAGGGTGAAATTCTATGCATGCTGACTTAGAAGTAAATCTACTGACTTCTCAATAAATATTATTTCCAAAACACCACTGCCATTTTTACAAGAAACTGTGATGACTTTGCCATTTCACACATGTTTGGCCATTAACAACCCAGAATTTTACAGTGAAATTAACCTGGAAACCTTATAAGCAAAAACCTACCATAAAGATAAGAACACACCTTGACATTTGTTTCTGAGTCAATGTGTATAAAAACTACATTATCTATGCAAAATGAATCTTTATGGACTGGTTATCATTTACATATCAATTGGCAAGTAACTCTGCATAAAGGTCTTGGAAGGAGAAAAAAAAAAGTCCGGAAATGTAAAAGCGTTTAAAAAAAAACATAATACAAACAAAATGATCATTCACCCTGATAGCAATTCAATCGTTCAGAGTGAGATGATCGTGTTAACTTATCATCTGATTGTATTATGGGATGTTACTTCTGTGGTGAATGGCCACTTTCCTTATCTTAAGCTTTGCAGATGTCTGTTACAAAGCATCTTTTGCATTTCATTGCCCGCTGCTACCCATTTCCCCTCCCAGGGCCATCTGGGTCTCTGCATTGATAGATTTTGTCACCTTGCCTTGCCTTGCCTTTGCCCCCACCCTCACCCCCCCTATCCCCACAGACCCACTGGCACTCATGCAGCTACAGCCACTCTCTTCCTCTACCTGTGATCTTACATAATTGACTCCCTATGTAATCAGCTCCTCGGTGATGGGTGCCCAACACAGATAGCAGCTATTCTTTTCATCTTCCTTTCATTACCCTGTTATACTGCTGATTAGCTTACCCATCTGCCTTTGAGGAAGGTGGCCGTGTCTGAATGAAAGTTGCAAGTGCTACCGATTAACAAAGGCAACCAGCCCACTGCTTGGACAAAAGATGAGGCAAGCTGGCAGGCACAGCAACGGTGATGTCAGTGAATTTTCAGAAGTCACAAGAGCTATTCGCAGGGGTCCAAAATTTTAAGACCACCTATCGCTCATTCTGAGTAACACTTTATTAGTTGGGCAAGCATTTGGACTTATTTAGAATCATCTTTTTTTCCCCCTCCAGATTAAGTTTAGGCTCAGATTTGGTGCACTTTGTTTTCTTGCTTTTCTACATCAAAATGTCCAAGCATGTCCAAGAGATAGTTTTTGTTGAGGATTTAGAATAATTTATAAAGAAGAAATTGGAAACAGGTCATTGGATGAAATATTACTTGAAGCCCTGGGAAACCAATAAACATCATCCCTATAGTTTCTCAGGTCTTTCATTAGAGTAAAAAAAAAATACAATAGCTGAAACAAATACCCATAAAAAAGGCACTTATGCACATGTTTAAATATTTCAGACTTTACATCGGAAACTCTAAATTTTTAGGGGCAAAGTTTCCAGCTGCCGCCACTCTTTAGGGATAACAGAAGAAAGGAGGGATAGATGAAAACTACCACTATCTGCTCAGTCTGAAACATTCTTGGTTTAATTTGAGAAATTGCCAGGATGGCAGCTTTCTTCAAAGATGTCTTTTTTTCCCTCCATTGTGTCCAGCTTAGAGGAACTTGTGTTTAATCCAATTCCTCATTTAATCATAAAGGTAAACTATTCCACTTGACCTTCAAGTAATGCCAAGAAAGTGCTTCAAATGATTCTTTAAAATATGTTGTTGTTGCTTCCCTTCTTCCTCTACATATCTCCTTTCTTCCGAAAGCTCAGGACATTTTATTTCCATTTTATCCCCTCTTCATTGGGATGAGAGAGAAGAACCGGTCTAACATAATTTAGTCAGCTTTGTGGACTTTCGGAATACAGGTAGTCCTTGACTTATGACCACAATTGAGCCCAACATGTCTAGGACCTTCAACATGTCTCTCCTGCCAGATCTGATGGGGCAGATAGATATAATTGGGAAGAGATGGTCCCTCAGATAACAGATTTGGATTTGAAAGCAAACTAGTAACCAAAGCAGCTCATGGAGCAGAGGTATAACATGTATCTTTCTAGGAACGCTCATAACTCCCAGTCCCACTGAATTTTGCAGCAGCTGAAGATTCTGGATATTCTTCAAGGGCAGCCCCATTATAATTACAGCAGCCCATCCAGTAGCCCACCCAGGAGATGGCCAAGTAGAACCTCAGGATCCAGGAACAGGTGCAACTGGTGCACAATGCACAAAGGTCCTCATAACCATGATGGCTACCTGGGGTCCAGGTTGTGCACCAGGTTTATTTGGGGTAGTGCTACCCCATCCAGTACTAAATATGGCAGTGATAGCTAACCTTTTCAACATCGTGTGCTGAAAGTGAACAAATGCACGCTTGCCTGCACTCATAATGCAATGCACACACATACCCCCATGCTCCCCCACCCCCTGCACATGCACGCATGATCCCCCATGCTCCTGTGCCCCCCACGCATGCATGCATGACCCCCCCCCTCACTCCCACTGCCACATGCATGGCAGATACCTGACAATCAGCTGGCTGCTGGGAGGAGGAACTGAGGTGCGCAGTGGAACTGAGCTGGGGCGATGGTTTGCATGCCGGCAGAGATGGCTCTGCGTGCCATAGGTTTGCCATCATGGATATATGGTAAAGTCGTAGGTTCAGAAGGCCCTAAATTAAAGCCAAAGCCACTCAGTCTTGCCAGGGTTCAACTGAAGCCTGTTCTTCACTGAGATGTTCATATTCTACAGGCACCAAGAGAGAACATCCACATCAAGGGTCTTCAAACTTGGCAAGTTTTAGACTTGTGGATTTCAACTCCCAGAATTCCTGAACTAACATGACTGGAGGAGGAATTCTGGGAGCTGAAGTCCACAAGTCTTGAAGCTGTCAAGTTTAAAGACCCTTTTAAAGGAGAATATTTGTAATTCAGGGTTGAAAGGAGATGTCCTTGATCCTCTCCTAGCTTGCTGGTTTTCTTGCAGATGTTTCATTACCCTAATTAGGTCTCATCATCACAACAAGCAACAAACCTGATGCACAACCTAGACCCCAGGTAGCAGTCATGGCTAGGAGGACCTTTTTGCGTTGTGCATCGGTTGTATCTATTCCTGGATTGTTCTACATACAGTTACCTAGTTAGAGTAATAAAACATCTGCAAGAAAACAAGCAATCTCAGAAAGCACCAAGGACCTCTCACAGTATTCCTTAATTTGCCAGGAACAGAAAGGGTCCTTTAAATATTTTACTGCTGAATTTCCTGGAAATAAGCTAATTTGATTATTTGGTTGCTTAAAGATTTGATTTTTTTTCCCTTTGAAATTTGATGTCACGCTTCACCAATTTTTATAATTTAGAGGATATACTGTGCAGTATAACAACATGTTTTTATTTTAATTGCTAATATTTCTGTTCAGAAAAATATATGCACTGTTGGAGGTAATGTATTAGAGATGATTTTGTCAACATACCTAGAAAAACAGAAACCAAATCTAAGTAAATAATTTTAACTGAGGAATTCTTCAATAACCATTTTGGTTTTTCAGATAATAGAGTTTCTTATAGTTCTAAGTAACTTTGATCGAAAGAAAGAAGTACTTCAGTTTTCCAATGTTTGCTTTTGCAAATCTGGCATTTTAAAAAAATATAGTAAATTTGTCATGTTGTATCATTTTCATATCCTGGGGGAAATCAATAATAAATAATGCTACCATATTTGGACAGCAAGAAACTGGACATCCACTAGGTAGCATCAAAGGGAAAGCTGTCTGGTGGTTATTTAGTTCTTTATAGCCCAAAGCTAAAGTTAGTAGCTAAATTCATTGCAAACTGTGCTCCAAAAGCTCAGCTTGTGTGTGTGCCTTCAAGTCAGTATTGACAAATCCCTGCAAATTTTTTGTCAAGGGTTTTCATAAGTAGCTTGCCATTGCCTCCTTTCTTGGACTGGGAGAGAGTGACGGACCCAGAATCACCCAGCTGGCTTCATGCTTGTCTACAACTCATCTTCTTCCTGGTTTTTAGCCTGGGTCCTTGACCGTTACAGCAAAGTGCTTCTCTCTTTCAGCTTGATGTCCTTGGAAAAACACCCAGCGCATCTATTCCAACACCTGTCCCTTGGACAAGCTAAATTTTGCATAACTGAACTTTCTATTTATATTTCTTTATAAACAGATTATGCACGCAGACAGATAGTTAATTAGAAAAGAAAACCTTGTGAGTTTCTCACGAAAGATGAAGCAGCTGTGAAATGGATTGTGTCTGATTCTGTTACCTTGCATGGACTTCCACTGTGTCCTTTCACCTACTTTAGATGCGTCTTTTCTTTTAGGATGAGCATTATAGCTGTTCATTTTTCCAGAAATGCACGTAAATAGATGAAAAGCCTTGAAGTGCTGTCATTGGTGTCCTGGAAACACTGAACTGTATTGTCATTTCTTAATATGTATATAGACTAACATATACATATATGTTATATATTGCATATATAATATTTATTGGTATTTATTTTCCTCCAGACATCAAAATTGATATTTGGTATGTAGGTATTCCAGCTGTGAGGATTTTCTTGTTTTCTTGGTTTTTTTGCTTATGTTGTATGGATCTGGAAATTGAGGTCTTAATCTCATTCCACGATCAGATCTTGGGTTTTCTTCTCTTGCTTCACTTCTAGCATAATTGAAAGTTATGACAGTGTGTGTTACTTATTTAAGAATAAAACTCCATTTATATTAGAAGAAGCTCTCTCTATATATAGGGACCACTTCTTGGATTGCCCTTAAAAGCGTATAAAATAGAAATGATGGCCAGAGATGAAATGTTTAGGTTGCAAGATACTGACTGTGTATGATAACCACTACTTGAATTTATGGAATAGACTCTCCCCTCGTGGGTCACTGTGAATACACACATTGGAACACAATCCTGTCTAGGTGTAACTTTGAACAATATTTTCAACAGTGAATCAATTGACAGAGAGTTACCCATTCTCACCAAAACATCGCTTTTTTGCAGGCCTCTCTGTAGGATGTTTAGATTTTGATGAAGGTGACTGGAAAGAAGTTATTTTGTCCTTGGCATTACCATCTGTTCCTATATCTTTCACAGATGCTCTATATGTGGCCTTAAAAAAAAAAAAAGTATTGATCGGGTTGTTTCAGTGACTTACCATGTCTGAGCATTCAGATTCTCTTTATTTTAAAAAATACGTTCACTGGGAGGAGAATATGAAAAAAAAAATCCAAAGCCCAAGACATATTTTCACAAAAAGGGATGCAGTGTTATTTTGTGTGATATGTTTATTATTTACCAAATCCTTTTCTTACAAAAATTGCTTGCTGTCGAAATTTGAGGTCACAGAATGTGCTTCTGCAAACTGATATGAAGCGTTGTCTGCATTCTGTTTATTAAACTCCGAAATCTGCTGTATTCTTTATCTAAAGTACTCCGCTGACGGAAATCCCTTCGTTTTTCAGGTTGTTGCTAGTTACTCTTTTACCCTTCGTCCTTGGTGCTAGCGTTTAATACGGGCTTTTGCGCAAAACGATTGTTTAACAGACACCTCTAGCGTAGTTTTGATATTTTGTGGTGTGTTCTTTTATTTCTGCTGAGGGCCAGTACAGTAACAAATTTACTTTCTCACTGAAGAACAAATGATAAAGATGTTTACTGGCCAAAGTGACAAAGGATGTGCAGAAGAGCAAAGAGGTGAAGGATCATTGTGTTTCCAGCCTAATCCTAATCAGCAGATCATAGACTTTTGTCTTCCCAGGTCACCTTGTACCCAATAGATTAGCAGAAAAAATAGAGGTTATCATCCTTGTTGTTGCCCAGAATGAATCATCTCTTTCTTCAGCCTAGATTAGGTGTCCCATAAAATGTTGTCCTACCTGATGACCCTAATTTTTAAGGATGGTGAAAAAGAATGGAAAGGCCTTGTTATTTCCTACAGCATATTCTTCTCTTACCACACGGTTTCCATGCCCACCATCACTGTCTTTAATCAAATAGATTTTGCAGAGTTCTGGGTATGGTGTAAAGCTGAAGATTCGTCTACTTCCTATCTTAAGGGTTTTTCCGCCTCCAAGGAAGTATCTTCTTTTGCAAAACCTAACAGGGCATAATGAAGATGTCATCCATAGCCCAGTTTATATATTATTCATTCCCTTTTCCTTAGTCAAGCTGCTTTGAGCCAGGCACCGGAAAACTGATATTTTAAGATTTGTGGCTCTCTTTTTCTTCTCCAAGCCACATCCATTTTTAAAAACTTCTGATCTAAAGCAGACTTCTAGGAAGGCTTCTCATTCATTTTGTCAGTTAAATTCATCCTTGCCCGAAGTGAAATGTTATATTTAATGATTAGACATGCACAACACTTCCTGAAAATATGAGTTAGGGGGAGACCTAATAATTTATTTTTTCCCCTTAGTTAAGACAAAAGGGGGGGTTTAGTTGCTCCTACACCAGCAGGCTTGCTCCAAAACTTTACATTTTTTTCAGGTGTTGATTATTTGGAGGGAAATCAGATTGGACCACAGAAGCTTCAGCCTTCTGAATTGAGCAGAACTGTCAAAATAATGGACTGCAGCTATTTTTATTTCTGTGATTCATGCGTTGTTCAAAAGGCTTTGCAACAGATGCTGTGACCCATATATGTAGAAAAGGGGTAGAACTTTGACTGCAGTCATGGCAGCCATCTTTGATTGCAGTCATGGCAGCCATCATGACATTTTGGAACCTTTGCTGTGTACATCCCTTGGCCTTATTAAATATTATCATTGGACTTAAATGGACCTGATGAAAAAAAAAAAAGATGAAGAGCCCCACTGCATACTCTATACCAGGGGTGTCAAACTCAAGGCCTGCAATCCACGGCTCATAATGTGGTAGGATCCGGCCCACAGAGCCACCCTGGTCTACCTAGTGCAAAGAAGAAAGATTAGGCCACCGTAGCTTCGGCCTGGTCTCCCCCGGTGCAAAGAGAAAAGATCAGGCCAGCATAGCTTGACCCAGTCTACCCAGTGCAAAGAGGAAACATGCCAGCAGTTTGGGGAGTGGAGTCAAGCTGGCCACACTCACCTAGTTGACCACACCCACCAAGTCAGCCACACACCCCTGACCACTCCCTGCCCGAGGTCAACCACAGCCCTGATGCGGCCCTCAATGAAATTGAGTTTGACACCCCTGCTCTACACACTTGAAAAAATATCACTATTATGATTATGATTATGATCATGATTATTATTATTATTTATTCTACATAAAAATGACAATATACACAGCAAACGAGATAACCATGCTGGGTTTTGTATCACAAATCACTAGTCGAACACTTCCCAAGCGTTAGAACTGTGTGATGTATCAGCAGATTATGCAAGCAGATCCCAATAAGGTGGCCTTCTGCAGCTGACCAATGGTGATTTTGTCAGCACCAATTGTTTTTAAGTGCTTGACTAGGTCTTTAGGCACAGCACCCAGTGTGCCATGTATCACTGGAACCACCAGCACTGGTTTATGCCAGAGTCTGCAGTTCAAGTCTCAAGTCCTGATATCTGGTGACTTTTTCAAGTTGTTTTTATTATTATTATTATTATTATTATTATTATTATTATTATTATTATTATTATTATTATTGTTGTTATTGTTGTTATTGTTGTTATTGTTGTTATTGTTGTTATTGTTATTGTTATTGTTATCATTATTGTTGTTGTTATTATTTTCATAAATAATTCAAGGAGATGAACATTCTTAATACCCCTTCCTTTTATTTATTTTTTCCCACCACGACTACCCTGTGGGTTGGGTTGAAAGAAAGTGACTGGCCCAAAGTCACCCAGTCACTTCCACACCTAAGACAGGACTAGAACTCACCATCTCCTGATTCCTGATCTGTTGCCTTAATCACTAGACCAAACAGCAAAATAACTTAGGGTTCATGCCACACATATCTTTTGGGTGCTCTATACTGAAAGCTAAAAACAAGAGGAAATTTCTATTAATAGATGCCAGTTATGTCCAACTCCTATCCAAATTGCTGTCTAGTCTTCCTCCACTACTCTGACCATGAGGCCGAGGTAGTCCTGGACTTACAACAGTTCATTTAGTGACCATTCAAAGTTACAATGGCACTGAAAAAAGTGACTTATGACCATTTTTCACAGTTACAACCTTGGAAGCATCCCCAGAATCATGTAATCAAAATCCAGATGCTTGGCGACTGGTTCATAAAGATCATGAGGTCACCTTTTGCAACCTTCTGACAAAGCAAAATTAATGGGGAATCCACATTCACTTAACAACCGGGGGTTATGAAATTACCAACTGCAGTGGTGCACTTAAGAACTGCAGCAAGAAAGGTCCTAAAATAGGGCAAAGCTCACTTAACAAATGTCTCACTTTACAGCAGAAAATTTGGACTCAATTGTGGTTGTAAATCAGGGACTACCTGTGTAACAAAAGTCTGCCCTTCACAATCTGAATGCTTAAGGTAGAAATAGTTAAGATTAGCAGCCTTTGTCTTCCTTAATGTCTATCTCTCTGATTTGTCCATCAAGGTTTGTTTGGTAAATGCCCATCTAAAGAATCCTGATCGAGACCTGGCTTATTGTATCCCCCTTCAGTGGAAGCGTTAGTCATGCCTGCGGACAGAGCCTGAAGGCTCAGGTCCAGCAGAGATGCAGCCTGATACTGGTTAACCAGGCCCTTGATAACATCAGTCGTGCAAGAAAGTATAATAGGCCTCCATATGGAACACCCAGAACTGTCCTTTCCAGACATTTTTGCTATGACCAACAGAGGTGGGATTCAATTTTTTTTTACCATCAGTTCTGTGGGTGTGGCTTGGTGGGTGTGGCATGGCTTGGTGGGCGTGGCTTGGTGCGGCTTTGCTCCGCATTAGGAAGGCTTCTCACTGGGTGGTCGAATGCATCAAGAAAGACACCAACGCAGGTTCTATCTTGGTGAGCTGCCCCTCTCATAAGCTCGGGAAGCTCTTTTATTAAAAACACACAGTGATACGTCACAAGCAGTGAAGTCTATCCAATCATTAAGTTACATGAGTAGGAATATTAGTGCACACATAGTAACATCCAATCACAGTTACATGGTCAGTTTAAAAGGTACTAAGTAGCAAATCAGCGCTTACATTCCAGTTATTTGCCCATGATGACGTGTTTGTTGATTGATGTTGTCTGTTCCTGGTACGCGCTTCAACCTATGTGAGGCCTAGCCTGTACCGAAGCTGTAGAAACTAATTTATTACTGCAGCTTGGTGGCATGGCAGGGGAAGGATACTGTAAGTCTTTATTGCCTCCCCACTCCTGGAAGAAGGCTATTGCAAAATCCCCATTCCTTCCTCATCCCACTAACCTGCTTTCCAGCTCCCTTCTCCTGTGCAGGGCAACCAAAGGAGACCCAGCCGATCAGCTGGGACTTGGGAGGCAGAGAATAGATGGGGTGGGGCCAGTCAGAGGTGGGATTTGTCAGTTCTCTGAACTACTCAAAATTTCCGCTACCGGTTCTCCAGAACTGGTCAGAACCTGCTGAATACCACCTCTGATGTCCACCCACATTCCTTACACATATCTCCTCTCTACTTCCAAGCTTATTCAGCCTTTGCTAATTGCAAATATTAATTAGTGCTATTTTATGCCACAGTACATTATTCTAGATTTAAGGATGGAGAGAGAGAGAGGGAGGGAGGGAAGGAGAGAGAGAGGGGGGATGTTGGATATCCTGCATGAAAACTATCCTATTTTTTTTTCAAGCCTGCAAATAGAATCAGATTGCTTTGCTGGAGCATATCCATAGACAGTGGCACCAGTCTGGATTTATGCAAGTGTTAAGAAGAGTGCTTCCAGACAGATAGCTCCTGGCACTGCCAATCAAATAAGTCTGTTCAATGTTCAGTTTTTCTTGTATCAAAAAAAAAAAAAAAAGTCAGAAGAAAACTTGGGAAGGGGAATGGCTTAAAGGTGAGGAAGGGGGGGGGAGAATAAATGGAAGTGTACATCTTTAAGACTCCCTCCCTTCTATAAAATGTCATGTTGGAGGCTGGATGATTGCACAATCAAAACCACTGCTGGAATCAACTCAAGATCCAAACTATTGAACCCAGCTGGCTAGTCATGGTACTTCCTATGAATTTGGGTGCTCTTTAAAAAACAAGCAAACAACAACAACAACATGTTTTTCCTTTGATGAAGGATGGCTTTTATTTCCATTTGGCGAGTAAATCCCTGTGCTGTGTCGTTCCGCATTTGCTACTGATCAGAACTCAAAATGGTTATGGCACGGTTGAATTAGATTCAGGATCCTAATGCATTTGTGTAGTGCAATGCCTTCAAGACAGGATTCTTTTTTGGTTAACTCCTCCATCTACTGGATGCTCCGGGAAGTGCAACTTTAGGCCAGCTTTAAAGCAAAGCTTGCTGGCTGGACGTTAAGAGAGCCTCACCCAAACTTCAGGTGTTTGCGGCATTGGGAGTTTGGCATTCTGTTATTGCTATATGAAGCAGCCTAAATGTTTGGTTATTGTGCCTTTTAAAAATCCAACCTATTTTTGGAGTGGTAAATTGGCCAATTTTACCCGAGGAATAGTTGGTGTAACCTGCTCTCTACTCAATCTGCAGACTCTTTCCCATGGTTCTCTGAGGAGTGTGCCAGAAAGAAACTAAACCATCATAGTTTTTTGCTGCCCCCATCACTAATCCCCCATTACTTCGGTTCTGGCTTGTGGCAGGGGAACTCTAAGGATGGCGTATGGAGAAGTAGGATCTAAAATTGGGCAGAATTTGAACAAACTTGCCCAAACACTGATGCCTATTTTCACAGTCAAGATAAGGACAGTTAAAGATCCACTGATGCAAAAATGCAGGAGAAAAGAGTCCAGATCAAAGGAAGGAAGGAAGGAAGGAAGGAAGGAAGGAAGGAAGGAAGGAAGGAAGGAAGGAAGGAAGGAAGGAAGGAAGGAAGGAAGGGAGTGGAAGGAGCGGGCTTTATTTCTGTGTTCTAATGTTGGCTGATCTCCTGCACATATATGACTTCTTCTATATCAGTAAATGCTATTTATCTATCTGGGTCATGTCCTTAAACTTCTGCAGACAACTGCTAAGTGTGTGCTGGGTTTCTGGAGAGAAAGTTATTGGTGGGTTTGGTATGAAGTCTGACCAGGAGAGTGTTCTTATAAGGCCACCCTCATCCCTGATTTTCAACATCAGCACCAGTGGGAAAGCTAGAAGACAGTCACAGCACAACTGGGATTGGAGATTGTTTGACAGATGGATATCCCTATGAGTTTAGCTATCTGATCAGTAGTCTCACACACTCACACCCTATTTCACCTGTCACTTCTCCCAGCCTGGGGATCAACTGTTAAAACTTAGAGATGCAGAAAAAGAAGCCGGAGAGGAGGCTTTTTAGTCTTCAAATTTCTGAAACCTCACATCATCAGCTCTCTCTCTCTCTCTCTCTCTCTCTCTCTCTCTCTCTCTCTCCCTCCCTCCCTCCCTCCCTCCCTCCCTCCCTCCCTCCCTCCCCCTCTGTCTCTCCCTCTCCCTCTATCTCTCCCTCCCTCCCTCTGTCTCTCTCTGTCTTTCCCTCCCTCTCTCTGTCTCTGTGTATCTGTCTCTTTCTCCTTCCCTCTCTCTGTCTCTGTCTATCTGTCTCTCTTTCTCCCTCCCTCTGTCTCTTTCTATCTCTCCCTCCCTCTCTCTGTTTCTGTCTGTCCCTCTCTCCCCGCCTCTCTCTCTCTCCCTTGCTCCCTCCCTCTGTCTCTCTCTCTGTGTGTGTGTCTCTCTCTCCCTCCCTCTGTCTCTCTCTGTCTCTCTCTGTTTTTCTCCTCCCTCCCCTCCCTCCCTCCCTCCCTCCCTCTCTCTTTCTCTCTTTCTCTCCAGCTTTGTGGGACAATCACTCCCACTTTTCCTATGAGCTGTTATTGAGGCTGCGTTTGCCATATGTTTACCAGATTCAGAAGTAGCCCAAGTAATTCCTGACAAACCCTCAACTGATTCTCCCTCTCACACTTCAGTGCCCCTTCCCAACACACAATATGCCTGTTGTTAAATAAAGGTTTAGTGACCTTTTGGAAGAGAAGTGTAAATTCATGTTCCAAATCTATCTGAAACACTGTAGTTTCAGCCACCCAGTGCTGACAAAGTGGCAAATAGAATCCATACTTTAAGAGCCACTTGGCAACACCACAAAAAAAAAAAACAATGGGTGCAGATGTGGTACCTCTGACTGGAGATTTTACAGTATCCTTCACCTGCCACACCCACCAAGCCATGCCCATAGAACCAGTAGTAAAAATTTTTGAAACCCACCACTTACAGATGGTGCATTATATTGATAACTAGCTGCTTAAGTTGAAAAACATTAAGACCAAAGGAATTGCCTCAGATATGGCTTGGACACACAATTAAGGAAACATCAAGGATTGCTAGGGCATGTCCATGCTATGCTTACATGCAAGTGGGCAAGATCTGGGTAACAAATGTTTAATATATGCTCTGGTTGCTTAAAGACTGGTTTTCTACATCCTAGATAAGATCCTGAAGATGATTTTATTGGGAGAAAAAAAATACATTTGGGTACAGGAAGTTTTTGTGACTGCGAAAATGCTATGGACAAGCATTAATGTTGTAATTCCACATGTGCATTCTGGGGTGGAAAATCCTTTATAAATCTAATTCTACCATCTGAATCAGGTAGGGCAAAACCTTTCAGGCTGAGCTTGACTTGTGATGATATGATGGGCACAAGAGCTTGGATGGCAATGCAAGAATGTCTTGGCTTTCCCTCCTGGGAATTATGCCTAACTTCTCAATCAAGCCTATAATTTATTTTTCAACAGCTATTTTATTAGAGGAGGCAAGCTATATTTGTTTGGACTGAGGTATGTTCAGAGCAGTTTCAAAGAATTGCTCAAAGGGAAATTCAAATTTAAACTAGAGACATATTTTTAAAAAAGAAACAAAGAAAGAAAATCCAACGAGGTATTTTAACCAAGAACATTGTTGAAGGCATTGTCTGTCTCTTGATAATTTGGGATAATAAGACATATGCGTTGCTGTAATCCTAGTAGTCAAAACTTTTTTCAATGGGATGCATGGAATAACCTGCGTCTTCTCTAAATCTTGCTTCTGGTGAAGCTGTTAGCGCTCAACTTCAAACTGTATCTGGCCTCTGCTGTTATTACGTCATCTGCATAATCAAAAGATAAATAAAAGGCTTTATCTAAACATTTCTGAGTTGCATTGAAATTCCTTGTTGGAACAAGGAATTCCCTGTTGGAACAATTCCTTGTTGGAACAAAAGGGTGACATTAAGCAATTAACTGCAAACACACCAGTCAAGTTAGGACAGTAACTAACACCTCTCAATTCTATCAAAAAGATGATTGTATATATTTATGTGTTCACTGTAGAGTCATTGTTATAGAACTGAGAACTGCTGGTGTTCTGAAATGGCCTGCAGGTAAAATTTTACAGAAAATGTAATCAAATATCCATGATCTGATTACCAAGAAAGAAACAATCTTTATTTTCAAAGCAGCAAGTTTCTAAACCTCAATGTCAGCCTAAAAACAAAAACAAGAAAAAAAAACCTCACCATTAAAAAAAAAAAGATTTTGCTTACAGTCTATTGCTCCTATAATCCTTCTAACCTTTATAATTTTTACCTAGGTACTTACTACCATCATGTTTTTTTGTTACCATTAATTTGAACGCTATTCCGGATTTGGAAAGAACTGAAAAAGCAGATTAGGATAAAGTATGGAAAACTAACTTTTTAATAAGAAACAAGTAATATTACACAAAGAGGCTTGATGCAAGTTTATGCAGATCACAGAATCAGAACACCCAGTGTACAATTCTGAGGGATTTTTTTGGAGGGCGAAACTGGAAAGCTGTGGAAAGGCGGGGTGGGGGGAATGCAACAAGTGCCACTATTAAGAAATGCTGCTTGAATTGCAACACAGCCTCTCAAGAGGGCTGCTGAAGCCACGTGGTTGAGTAATTTGAAAAGTGCAAAGAGAACAGAAGTATTGCAGCCACCTAAGATGCATGTTCAATGTCCCTGCAGTGAGGTCATTGATCATTTCAAAGAAACAGTGCTGGCAGAGCATTTTCTCTGATAGTTTTGGACTTTAGAATCCAATCCTTCCAGTATTTGGATGCAGGCAGTAGGAAAGTTGGAGAAGGGTGAGCAATACAACCCATGGCTAACCCCAACCTTATCCCAAAAGCTTATTACCTTCGTAGTATTTGTGTGGCAGACTGAACTATTGCAACAGTACTATCCAATGAAATCTTGACACGTCCTAGTTGTGGCACGGAATAAGGAGAAGCTATTATCAGGCAAATGACTAGGAGTATGTCACAAGTGCAATGCACTTTGGAGTCAACTTTTTTCTCCCTCAGATTGCCGAGTTAAATCCACAAGAATGCCACCACCAAATCGCTAGCATTTTGCAAATCTCATCTCATAATACTCATCCAGCTATCTGGCTGGGGCACAACAGTTATTTCTGTTCCTTAAGCATGGCAAATTGGTCTGGGCAGTTGTTGATGACAGCGAAGATGGAATGTCTTTCTTGCCAGACCATATGCTGATGGAGGCAGACAGAAATTTGGCTCTTCCATGCTGCTTTTCTCAGTTTCTGAGGATAGAAATAGTGGTTCATTCACCAGCATATCCACCATTGTGGTTTACTCCTCTTGACAAAAATTGGTGGTCTCTTCCTGGTGACCAAATTTGCAGATGGTACTAAGCTGGCAGGAATAGCCAACACCCTAGATCAGGGGTGTCCAACCTTGGCAACTTTAAGACTTGTGGACTTCAACTCCCAGAAAATTCTTATGAATTCTTGCCATTTCATTATTGTACCAATATTTTTATCAAACACTTTATGGACAAAACTCTAGTACAAATGATTTCCCAAACAATTAATGAGTAAGTATTAAGTACGGAGAAGGAAGGTACAGACGAACATTTTACTATACAATTTTTCACTAGCAAGTTCAGGTACAGCCCAGCGTTTGCTTTTTATGGTTATACAAGGAACCCTGAACTCTGATCCCTTTGTAAAACTGAACCCTAGAGCAGAATTTAAAGCAGAGGTCTCCAAACTTGGCAACTTTAAGACTTGTGGACTTCAACTCCCAGAATTCTCCAACTATACTGGCTGGAGAATTCTGAGAGTTGAAGTCCACAAGTCTTAAAGTTGCCAAGGTTGGACACCCCTGCCCTAGATGATAGGCTCAAGATCCAGATGGATCTTGACTGACTTGAACCCTGGGCCCTATCCAGTGATGGTATGCTGCCGGTGCAGCCTGGTTCGACTGAACCGGTAGTAAAAAAAAAAAAGACTCCAATCAGTTGAGAGGAGGAAAACAAGCCTCCTAGAATTAGCTGAGAGGATCATAGACCAAAAAGCGCATGGGAGGGTGGGAGGGTCGCTCCTAGCTTTTCATTTCTTCATCCTCTCAGCTGACTGGCTTGTTAGGGGTGCACGCATTGGGGGGGGGGCGTGTGTGTGCGCACGTGCATGTGATCACCCACCGAATCGGTAGCAACTAAGGTAAGATCCCACTACTGGCCCTATCTAACAAAATGAAATTCAGTGTAGAGAAAAGTATAATCTTACACTTAAGCAAGAAAAACCAAAAGTACACATAGAGACTGTATGAAACCAGGCTTAACAGCAGTAACTGTGAGGGGGATTTTGAAGTCTTAGTGGACAGCCAATTAAATATGAGCCAGCAGTGTGCAGCGGCAGTCAAAAAAGTCAATGCAATCCTAAATTGCATTAACAGAGGGATACAATCAAGATCAAGGGAGGTACTAATACCACTGTATAAAGCCTTAGTAAGACCACACTTAGAATACTGCATCCAATTTTGGTCACCACACTATAAAAAAGTTAGTTGAGACTTTAGAAAAAGTGCAGAGAAGAGCAACCAGGATGATTAGGGGACTGGAGGCCAAAACATACAATGAATGGTTGCAGGAACTGGGCATGGCTAGTCTCGTGAAGAGAAAGACCAGGGGAGACATGATAGCAGTCTTCCAATATTTGAGGAGCTGCCACAGAGAGGAAGAAGGGGTCAAGCTATTTTCTGAAGCACCTGTAGGCCAGACAAGGAATAATGGATGGAAACTGAACAAGGAGAGATTTAACCTGGAAATAAGGAGAAACTTTCTGACAGTGAGAACAATCAATCAACGGAACAGCTTGCCCTCGGAAGTTGTGGGAGCTTCATCACTGGAAGCTTTCAAGAAGAGACTGGACTGCCACCTGTCAGAAATGGTGTAGGGCAGGGGTGTCAAACTCATGTTGTCACGGCAGCATCATGTGATGTATCAGACCTTTTCCCCTTTGCTAAACTGGGCATGGGCATGGCTAGCATGTGACACATCCGGCCCTGGTGTAGGCTCTCCTGCTAGTGCAGAGGGTTGGACTAGATGACCTACAAGGTTCCTTCCAACTCTGTTAATCTGTAGTTTTCTTCTTCTTTTTCCCTAGCAGGTAGAAAATTCTCAAAGAGTTTGTCTTCTGTCAGTTTTCCACTGATCACTGCTGAGGTGAGACATTGCTGGTGAATAATTATTCTCTAAGGAAGGAAGTGGTTATGTTTGAAGAGATGACACCTGATCATTTAATGAAGCTGAACCCAAATCAACCCCACACTATGGCCATAATTCCCTAAAGCAGCAACATGTTTATATTACTATTCTTAAATGATATTCTGCACTATAGCCTACTGGATACTGTAATGTGCTTTTTATTAGACTGCTAAAAATTGACCAATTTGAACTAAAACATAGAGTACCTTACTTTCTTGTTTCTTGTGAAATTTTCTTAAGCTTTCTGAAGAAATAAGTTAGAAGAAGCACTAGAACAGAAAAGAATAATTGAACGTTTATCAGCTTGTGTAAAACTCTGATGGAAGCAGTCACCAGCAAAACTTAAACACACCTAAATTGTCATTTATTTTATTTTATTTTTTTATTTGTCAATTGCTTACAAGATAATAGGTATAAGTAAAAACATAGTTATGAATACAGGGATACATATAAGAAAAATAAAAATATATATAAAAGAAACAATAGGACAGGGACGGTAGGCATGTTGGTGGCCTGTTTTCTTGCAGGCACAGGGAGGTTCCTGTTAGTAGTAACTTCTAAGGGGAAGAAACAATACCAGAAGGGCAACTCAGGTACTTTTTATTTCATGCTTCCTTAAAGGAAATTAATTTGAATTAAAAATGGCTAATGCAGAGTAGAAGAAAGTAGCTGGTTTTGCAATAATTATTCAGTTGAGCTTCAGGGATGAATTTGAAGTGATTTCTCTCTGGTCCAAGTCCAAATCCAAAAGGGTAGTTAGCAAATTTGAAAGAGAGTTGGAAAGCTGTTTTTTTCCATTCCAGGTAGAGCTCATGGGGACCATTCTTTTACCAAATGGCCTTATCTGGAAATGCATCCAACCTTAATCATTTTATAAATGGAGAAATCAATTCTGGACTTCTTTCTGTGCGTGGAAGGTTTTTATAAGCCACCCTGGATTTCATCCACCTCTCTATTCTTTGCACCAGTATTAACAGATAATCAGAGTTGGAAGGGACCTTGTAGGTCATCTAGTCCAAGCCCCCGCCAAAGCAGGAGACCCTACACCATTTCTGACAAATGGCAGTCCAATCTCTTCTTGAAAGTCTCAAGTGATGGCGCCCCACAATTTTTGAGGGCAAGCTGTTCCATTGGTTGATTGTTCTCACTGTCAGAAATTTCTCCTTATTTCCAGGTTAAATCTCTCCTTGTTCAGTTTCCATCCATTATTCCTTGTCTGGCCTACAGACGCTTTAGAAAATAGCTTGACCCCTTTTTCCTCTCTGTGGCAGCCCCTCAAATATTGGAAGACGGCTATCATGTCTCCCCTGGTCCTTCTCTTTATTAGACTAGCCAAGCCCAGTTCTTGCAACCGTTCGTTGTATATTTTAGCCTCCAGTCCCCTAATCATCCTGGTTGCTCTTCTCTGTACTTTTTCTAGAGTTTCAACATCTTTTTTATAATGTGGTGACCATCCCTTTTGTACAGTTTTTCATTGGACCAGTTGCAGACATCATGACTAATAAAACCAAAGCCTTCCCTTTTACACCACTCCTTTAGCCACACATCTGCTACATGCTGCCCTTTCCCTTTTTGTTCCTTGAATACTGGTAGAACCTCTGAAAAGATAAGCCTACAGCCCATATTACTAAGTTCATACCCCAAGCTCTGGAAGTCTTTCTGAACAGAAAGTACATCCTTCTAGGATAGATCATTTGTACCAAAATGTATAATAGCATCAACATCACAGTCCTTGCTGGCATTCTTGACTATCTTAAGCATACGCTTCTTGTCTCTGCTGGCAGTAGCACTTGGTAGTCACTGGTGCGTAATACCTGATTCACACTTTCCCCTTCCCAAAGTAAGTTCTTCTTCTAGGACCATGATCCCCGGCTTACTTGAGTTATCATTATCACAACTACCTTGACCTGACACTTTAGTGTCCCTATTAAGGTCAGCAAGGGCACTGTATCTGTTTTGCTGGGACACAGCAAAAGCTTTGTGTTTATGGTCCACAGCTCTCACTCTGCCAGATCCCACGGTTATCCATACTGCCCTTTTCCTGTAGGATCTTTGTGGTAGTGGGGGCTGGTAGCACGGCAGCTCAATAGATGGCTGGATTGGGCACCTAGTTTCTGCTTGGAGAGCACAGATTAAAGATTCTAGATAGGTAATCTGTCCATGTAGACTGGTAGTCATCAGAGACTCCTATATTTGGACCAGTAAATTCAATTCAACCTAGAAAACTTGAGCAAGATCCCTTTGGTAGGCATTGGCAAATACAGATGAGGAAAAGAGGACTTCTGGCCTTTCTGGGCAATGGTAACAATGTCTCCACCTGAAGCCTTCCATCTAACAAATCTTACTCCCCAGATTAGCTTCCAAGCTCTCTACGCAAACAGCATGAATGAACTTAAGTCTTTATTTGCATTCCCTTCAAATTGCTCTCTGCCACTGGCATGAGACCTTGGCATATTTATTTTAAGATTAGTGAAGCCAAGATATTTTACCCAGGCATGCTGCCTTGGTGTTACTGCACCACAAAATAGCTTTAAAGCAGTACTGAGTCAGAATAAATTAGTTACTCCCTCCCTCCCTCTCTCTCTCTCTCTCTGAGAGAATTTCTCCTGTCCTCCTCCTCTTCCTCTTACATGGTCATCAGCTTAATTCTCCCCAAATAAACAGCATCCCTCCTCCTCTAGTTTGCAACTTCTCCTTTAACTGGCTAGTGAGAAAGGTTGAGTGGCAGTGAGCCACTATCCTAACTCCTTCCTTGTTCTTCCTTCAATTCTCTCAGTTTTCACAGTAAGGGAGGGAAAGTAAGCACCAAGAATGGTGCAGGAAAGCAGCAAAGCCATCCATTGGACTGACCAGGGGAATAATGACAGGGTGCTATGGAGATACCATCTCTGCTTTGCCTATAATGAAGTTCCATACCAGAGATGGTATTTAGCAGTTCTGACCAGTCCTGGAGAACCGGTAGCAGAAATTTTGAGTAGTTCAGAGAACCGGTAAATACCACCTCTGACTGGAGATTTTACAGTATTCTTCCCCTGCCACGCCCACCAAGCCACGCCCACAGAACCAGTAGTAAAAAATGTGAATGCCACCACTGAGGCGAAGGCAGGCAAGCTTCTCTCATCCAAATACTTTACTGCTGAGTTCCAATTTCCATTCACTATAACCAACCTGACCAAAGTTTAGAAAGAACACAACACAAAAGTTGAAGGTACTGGATTGTCTACTCTGATGTTTTAAGGAAGGATCTCTGTGGTCAGAGGCTAAGTGATGTAACCGCGAGTCTTTTTTTTTTTTTTAAAGAGAGACAAAGTAGTTAAATTGCAGAGCACAAGCCACACATTAAGCCCAGGGAAGGACAGTGTGTAACCTCTGATTTCTCCACTGGGGAAACAATTATTTGGGATCTATTATTTTTTTTAAAATGCCATTTTAAAGGGTTAAGCTTCTCTACTTTCACAACAGGTTTCAGTTATGTCTCAAAAGAAGACTACACAAGGGAACTGCTTCTACAATGCTTTTTCAGATCAGGAAACATAGGAAGCCAAAAAAAGGGCACAGAAGGATGGAAAGAAATGTAACAGAAAAACAACGGCACTAGTAATAAGCCTTCTTGGTGGAATTTCAGCTTTACAATGCAATGAAAAGGATACCTCACCATTTATCCTCCAAATGAGGAGAAACAGAAGAGGAAGAATACCTTTGGCATATTATGATTTTTTTAAAAAATTGAGTAGGAAATGTATTGTTATTGTGCTATTGTTTCTGTCATCTCTCATCTCTTTACTACCTCATTACCATGTTATATGAGGTGATCATAATGGAGTGATGGTCTCTTCAAATAGCAAAAATAAAGAATACAAAGACATCAATTTACCGCCACATTATGTTCAAAGATGATAGAGGGAACGTCCAGCCTGCTAAAACATTCCTGCATATTCCTTTAGTCTCAGTCTTGAATGTGATAGAAATATTGTTGTGTCTTTTCCCCACATTTTATTGAGGAAGAAGGTAGAGGATATAAAAACTAAGATGGAATCTGCAGATTACAGCCATCTTTGCTCGTGAAACTCTGTACTTTGATATGAACACTCATGCACAAACTATGTGTACATATTCAGGATGAAAACTACTTATTCAGAAGTGAGTAAAAATAGTCTCTAATTTTGAGAAATGTAAGAGGTAATACCTCAAATTCAGTACTTTTATACATGGAGTCCTTGGTATTCTATGAGCTTGGTTGTTTCCTTGTAGACATTTCATTACACTACTAGATAGTATTCTTCACATATAGGCCTGTCTATTTCTTTTGTAAGTGAATGCATACAAATAAAACCATAATACAGGCAGTCCTTAATTTACCACAGTTCATTTAGTGACTATTCAAAGTTACAACGGCACTGAAAAAAGTGACTTATGACCATTTTTCACAGTTACAACCTTGGAAGCATCCCCAGAATCATGTGATCAAAATTCAGATGCTTGGCAACTGTTCCATACTTATGACCGTTGCTGTGTCCCAAGGTCACATGATCATCTTTTGCAACCTTCTGACAAGCAAATTCAGTGGGGAAGCCAGATGTACTTAACAACCGGGTTACTAACTTATAAGTTACTGCAGTGATTCACTTAACAGCTCTGGCAATAAAGGTGGTAAAATGAAGCAAAACTCACTTAAAAATGTCTCACTTAAATTTTGGACTCTATTTTATTTTATTTTATTTATTTGATTTGTCAATCGCTTACAAGGTAATAGATATAAGTATAAACATGAGTAAGAATACAGGAAATGGGTACGAATAAATGGGGACAATAGGACAGGGACGGTAGGCACGATGGTGCACTTATGCACGCCCCTTACTGACCTCTTAGGAATGGGGTGAGGTCAATAGTGGATAGTTTGAGGTTAAAGGAGTGAGGGTTAGAGGATGTAACAACAGAGTCAGATAGTGCATTCCAGGCATTGACCACTCTGCTGCTGAAGTCATACTTTCTGCAATCCAGTTTGATTTAAAATGCAGATGGACTGCTGGATCTTGGCCTGATAGGTTTGTTCTACATTTTAAAGATAAAGACCAGTCTTTTGAAGACAGCAAAGTCCACATTTTGGACAGAGAGGATCACTTGTATGAAAGAGGGATCAAAGAGACCATCTATGTCCAAACAGCCCTTTCTGGTAGGATTCAATTTTTTTTACTACCGGTTCTGTGGGCATGGCTTGGTGGGCATGACGGGGAAGCATACTGTAAAATCTTCAGTCAGAGGTGGTATTTGCTGGTTCTCCAAAAAAAAATTCCGCTACCGGCTCTCCAGGACTAGTCAGAACCTGCTGAATACCACCTCTGCCTCTCTCAGCAGAGGGTAGGGATACAACATCATCTATCTCCAGTCTACAACACAGTCCTTTCAACAGTTCCAAGAAGGCTGCACACCCATTTTCACTACTCAGGTGACCCTGAGAACACAGATAAACCTCCAGTTTGCCTCAATGACTCTATAAAAGGATGCAAATGACCAGCTGTCTGCTAGGAGTATAAATCCTTCCATTCTCCATCATAAAGCCAGAGCTAAAGAATCTTTTAGGATCAGAAGTAAAATATCTTCAAAGAAAAACGAAAAAAGTCCAGTTGCCTCTTGAAAAAGCACCTTTGGGACTGGTCCAGCATAGTCTGGCTCAATTGCTGCCCTCTTGTAAGGAGACTGTTGCATTAGTAGCATTAAGCAGGATTTGATTGTCACTTAATACTTCTAACATGAATGGGAAGATAAATTTTATCCTTTGTCTCAGGCCCAAAATACCATGGGCCAACCTTATCTTCATTTAGGCAGCAGCACTTGTTGCTTAGTGCACTTAACAAAATTAAGTCAGTATGGTATTTCTTTTTACAACAGAAGTGCAGGGCAGCCATAAATATATAATGTTGTAAACCCCAGAGAAGCAGGTGTAATGTTAAAAGTCATGTGTATTTTACAACTAATAGAAATCGGGATTCTGATTGTTACCCATGCATTTTCTTTCCATGTTTTAAAATGTCCATATCTACTGTACATCTACAAATTAATGCAATTAAAGCTAACCTAAGCAACTCATTGCAACAAGATCTCTTGCAACCTCTTAATGTCCTTCGTGGGATCCCAAATTCCTGATGGGCTTTATCATTGCAGTACATTGAAAATCAGTGTCATAATTTCAAACTATTCATGGGCAAGATACAATGAACACAATGAAGATACAATGAAGATACAAGGTACTGCAAAGCCTAAAATAAATTTCAACTAAAAGTGCAAAGAGAACACCTAACTACTTTCTCTAGCTCATCCTGGTTCAGTCCATGTACATACAGTTTGTTTTCGCATCTGTATCATTTCCTGTCTAATAGTGCTCAAAAGGTACTAAGGTTTTGTGGCGGGAACCACGAGTAGTTACCTAAGCAGCTGTCTGAGTGCTGCAAATGACACAGCTGCTTTAAAAGAAGGAAAAGAAATGCTTTGTGTGTCCTTCCATGTGTTGCCACCCTCTTTTTGAATATTTTGCAGTATTCTCAAAAAATGATGCAGTGGGTTGGAACAAGCATCATATATTTCATGAGAGGGACAGACATCTCAGTAATGTCATAAAATGTTTACATAGCTCCCTTCCTAGGAAAGCTATGCCCATTAAAAGGAGCAAAGTACCCATCAATTGTTTTGACTGAAACCTGTGGTGGCTCTGCATGATGTCAAGCCTAGATAACTCGATGGACATCTTGCATTCCAGGAGTCTCCTTTTCAGATGAATTATTTGAGCATTCCATTTTGCAAGGCATGCTACTAAGGAAGGAATCTTAAACTTTGCAGTAGCTGAACAAAACAAAATAATTCCTGGCACCTCCTCCTAATTGGGGGGGGATGCTAGCTGGCAACAACTATTTCATCCTTACCTCTCTTTCCATTTTCATCTGATTAATCTATATTTCTTTCCTCTCTCTTCACAGAAAGAACCTACTCAGCAGTTTTAGAGGAAGTACTTTCCCTACCCCCATCCTTTAACTGATACACTGTACCACTTAATGCTTTTTCTCACAGAATCCCAGCATTCTCTGGAGGAAAGCACTTCTTACAGGCTTCCTTAGGTCCAAGTGGTTTAGCAGTAAAGGAACTGAATGAGGTGCACGTGCCCAGTGAGGTCTGGCTAACCAAGACCAAGCAACGCAGATGCAGAATGTTGAAGGACCAAGCAGGATAAAGATCCATGTGACCATTTACCACCCCCTCCCATCCATTGCAATGCATTTGGCTCTTTGCTCAATACGCCAGTAAAATGAATAGAGTACTTTCATTGCTATTAAAGCAGTTCAGATTCCAGCACTGTCAGAAGTAACCAGTGCCAAGTTATCAATATTGTTTGAGCTGAAGTACATAAAATAAACTTTTGGACTCTTAATACCTGCCTGGAACGCTAAACTGTTCTCTTGTACCTCATTACAGGATGGTGAGAGGGCTGAAAAAGAGAATAAATGCAGCCAGGTTTAAAAATCTCTGAAATATATATCATTTATATTTGACAAAACAATTATCTTTTTTTAAAAAAAACATTCTTGTAATTGCATCCAAATCAATAGACCAGGATAAAATTATGATTTTCCCCCTGTTTTAGGTACTAATACACAGAAAATTTTAATTGTTTAGAGAACTATGTATATAGAATTAACCAAGGAATATGGGTGCTTAGGTGGCCTTAGAACGAATGGTCTGTAATTTGTCAAGACTAAAGGTGATTCCACTGGACCAAGATTAATAATAAAATTATGACTTGGACACCAAAGAGTTGACTTTTTGTTGTTTTTTTGGTTTTTATTCTCAGCCAAAAGGGTCCCTGGTTCAACTTACCTTCTCCAGACAGAGTGGAGTCAATGCCAACCACAAAAAGACAAAAATGCAATGGCGGAGGCCAACAACTTGGCTTTCTACTTGGTAAGCACTTGGGTGTATGTTTGAAAAGATGAACAATTATCACAGGAATGTATGCATGTGCTAAAAGCCAATACATAGACAACCTGAGATGGAGGCTTTGTTGGAAGAATTGCAACATGGAGATATTCTGGAATGTCCATCTTGACTTTTAGAACTTGCCATCCTTTCAGAGATCTTCAATTCCCAATCCACCAAAAAAGGGAAAAAAGTAAGTGACATTACAATTTACACTTTTTTCTTCAGTGCACGAATCACTCTGAATGCTCAGAGTAATGCACCTATCTTTTTTTTTTCTATGACATATCATTCCATTTTATCACGAACACATAGATACACTGACGTTACTATACATTTGCTTTGGGTTTCTTCCCTTCAAAGGATTTTTGGTTGCCAAATACATTTTAGAAAGCTATTCTGCACCTTTATTGACCTTTAAAACTACTATGAGATTGAAATATTTATTATTTTGGCCAACAGGATTACATTAGCAATGTGAATGACAAGCATGTGAATGAAAGGTATTTAGTGGCTTTGAGAATGTTATTAAACTGCAGCTGCCCTACATATTCTTATGTGATCATCATCGGACCAATTTTAAAACTTTGCTTTCCTAACATCAATAACATACTCATCCCTGTGGTATTTGTGTGCTTGGAATTTGCTAGGAATGTAACTAAAACTGCCTGACAGCTGTTGGTATTGTCTTTGTCTAATCGTTTTAAGCATGCAGATTGGCCAGATGTATCTGAGTAATTGTCATTGGAAATGTTACCTCAAGGTTTTGAAAGTTATACATAAAGGCAAGTTCCCCTTCATGTATATAAGCAAATGGTTAATCCATCTAGTTTCCTATTACTATCGGTATTAGCTTCCAGGACAGTGAGGGATAGTGGCACCTTTGGAATTTGAGTGCTTGTTGTTGGACATTTTGTGATTGAACATTTAAAATAATAGTTTATTGAAACCTGGAAGATATTTCATTGTGCAGATGAAACTTTACTTTTCTATTACCGTACTTTAAAGCAATACCAACTTTTCTATTATTTTAAAGAAATACCAAATATAATTTCCCATAAAAGGTCCCTTTCCCTCTTCTTGAAAATTCAGGATCAAAAATATGTTTATCTGGAGATCCAGGCACTTCTGGTGTGATTTTTTTTTTCATTTCCTATAAAAAGGCAGATCAAATCTACTAACTGAAATGAATTCGCGGGCACTTACATGTATGGCCTTCAGCTTTGTTCGGGTATTTTCCCACGTCATAGTAGTGGTGCTTTTAAAGTTGTAGCAACGTTTCAGCAGAATCTCATATATGGTATTCAGCTTTGTTTGGGTATTTTCCCAAGTCATTATAGTTGTGCTGTGCCAGAATGGTTTTTTCTTCATCCTGATTGGTTGGGAGTCTGACTCACAGATGAACACTATACAGAAGCCTGATGATGGCAGATGAGATTCTGCCAAAACGTTGCTACAACTTTAAAAGTACAACTATAATGACGTGGGAAAATACCCGAACAAAGCTGAATATCATACATGTAAGTACCCATGAAAACTTAAGAAAATAAATATACATATACATATACATATACACATACATACACACACACACACACACATATATACAACTACAGTGACGTGGGAAAATACCCGAACAAAGCTGAATGCCATACATGTAAGTACCCGCGAAAACTTAAGAATATATATATATATATATATATATATATATATATATATATATATATATATATATATCCATAAATAATAATAAAAAATCAGATGTAAAGAGAGCATGCAACATAGAGAAAACATCACAAAAAATGTTTAAATAGATTCATGGGTTTTTTATTTAATGACTTAAAAGGTGCAGTAGCAAAGTGCTTTTTTCTCCATTCCTGCATGGACCAGTTTCTTTTCTTCTAGTTACAATAGTTCTCTAGTTCATAGAGAGAGCAGGTATTTTCACAGCATTGCTCCACAATTCCTCTCTTCTGAATTTTCTGGATTTCTCGGAGTGGTACTTCTACCTCATTCGATAAAGGAACATTCACTACCAAACAAGAGAAGACCAACATTAGATGGGATGTTTGAAGTATATTCAACAGAAGGTATATTCATTTGGACTTTGTTTCAGTTTGGCATCCCTAAAGATGCTTTAATGCCTCTGACTTTCCCACCCGCAGCTGTTTTTGGGGATGAGTTTAGGTTGAATACTATTGATTATTTTTGACAGTTTCATCCTTCTCCCCATGAACAAAAGTTAATGTTACAAGAACTTCCCTATTCTTCTATTTGATAACTATTTTGTGATTATTATTATTTTAATATACCTGCCTTGTCCTTGCTATGGCTATCAGATTGTCCTGGCACTAGATTATCGTACTCTGAATCAATTAATTGAAACTGAGCTGGATGTTTTAGACCCTGATTACACATTGCACACTTTCAACTGAGATTAAGTTAGCAGCAATAAAGCAAAGCTAAATAGAAACAAGGTGGAAAGGCTATGGATTAGTATTTCACAGATCGGGAAACTGACTACATCTCCAGAGTTGGTTGGGACTGTATTTCCTTTTGAAGGAAGAGATGCTTCATGTTGATAAACTCCCATATTCATCACTGTCACTGATAAAACTCCCAGATTCATTACTATCCCAGCTTGCTACCCCCAAACAAATAAAAATATAGTATGGCCTGGTTCCTACGTGCTTCAATAATTGAGATGTTTCTCATACTACATCAGATAACTGATAATCAGAGTTGGAAGGGACCGTATAGGTCATCTAGTCCACCACCCCCATCCAAGCAGGAGACCCTACAACATTTCTGACCAATGGCAGTCCAATCTCTTCTTGAAAGTCCCAAGTGATGGCGCTCCCACAACTTCCGAGGCCTAGCTGTTCCATTGCTTGATTGTACATGCTACATGGCAGTCTGCTTTCCTTTTAGCCAAATGTAGCATGCTCTGCAAACCTTGCAGTAATGAGTCAAGATGCTTTGCAGAAAAACCAAGTGGAAAAGAAGGAACTAGGCTTCTTCTCTGGGCATTTGAAATGAGAAATATGATGCATATTTTTCCCCAGCAGGATGCATTGGTTTTGGCAGCACTTGGCAAACTCCTTGTGGAACTTTTGATTCAGAGATGCTTCTTGGTCTGTCTACTGATTTTTAGGAAAACAGTTAAGTTACATTATTATTGCCATAGTAGCACTATATTATTTCCAGGCTACCGAAAATAACAGGAGTATTGCTGTCAAGTTGGCACCTATTTAAATTGATCATGAACAAGGAGGTTGCCTCACTGACAAATGGAAAAATACCACTTAGGAGAGGTATGCATCTTGGATATAAGTCTATTCTATTCTCCATTTAACAGTGGAATAATCAAGAATCAATCAGGGTAAAATTCCAGGAATTGCATTTTCTAATTTCAAACCCATTTAAATGCATTGATCTGCAGTGTCCACAATCCCCAACCATGCCTATGGGAGTTGTATCCCAAGATATCTGGACAGTGGTGGGATTCAATTTTTTTTACTACCGGTTCTGTGGGCATGGCTTGGTGGGCATAGTGTGGCTTGGGGGGGCGTGGCAGGGGAAAGATGCTGTAAAATCCCCATTCCCTCCACACCCTAACCTGCTTTCCAGCTCCATTCTCCTGTGCAGAGCAACAAAAGAAGACCCAGCCAATCAGCTGGGACTCGAGAGGCAGAGAATAGATGGGGGCGGGGGCAGTCAGAGATGATATTTGCCGATTCTCCAAACTACTCAAAATTTCCACTACTGATTCTCCAGAACTGGTCAGAACCTGCTGAATACCACCTGGAAGGGGAAAGGCTGAGAGAAAGGAAGGAGCCAAATGCTGTTTTTTTGTTTTTGTTTTTACTCATCGAAGAAGTAATTTGGGAAGTTTACTTTCATGGCCCCCTCTCCTGAATTATTTTGCTGAGTGATTTGGTTTGTCTATGAACAGTGTTTGCCAATATTCTTCAGATTCAGGTTGTGTATTTATCTATTTACCATATTTCGTAGATTTCATCAATTGATCAAGACTCACACACAAAAAAGACATTAAAATAAAGATAAAATAACCCAATTAAAATAGGCAGTGATAATTATGAACCAGATGGTTGCCAACAGCCACCCTATGAGTCAAGATCTCATTGAAACTAAATTGTTTCCAGGGTTGGAGCAGAGCTTCTCTGGAGTCAACTTATTTCATAGTCTGGGGGCTACTACAGAGAGTACAAACACCTCCAGTGTTCTGACTGGGTGTGGCAAATCATGTTTTCAAAAACAATCCTTGATATGTAAACACCATTATCTATTTTTCTTACTAGTTTAATAAGACTATCTACCTACCACATGGTGAGTTATATAAGCAAATTCACCAGGTTATGTTACAGAAGGGGAATTTTAGGAAATTAGGGGGGAAAACAAGTTACCTAGTGGTTGTTCCATGTTCCTTCGTTCCCTGGGCGAATAGTAGAAGCCCCGTTCTCCACATATAAGGAAAAGAGCTTCCACCAGATGAGAGCCGCACAGACGCTGATTGGGAGCAGCTTGGCTGGGAGCTGAAACAGCCAGCAGCAGCAGGAGAGGTAGGGAACGGATCCAAAGAGCCATGGTGATGCAGATGAAACTTTGGAAAGGAAGAATCCAACAAAAAATAGGTTTAGAAAAAAAGGATAACAGGTACTAGATTACTATCAATCCACATTTGACCATGCTGCAACAATTGCCCGGTTACTTCATGTTATAGGGTAGACTGGAACATAAGGAACAACATCCTAGCAATTGCAGGGGGAACAATTTCTCTGCCCCCCCCCCCCCCCCACACACACACACCTTTCCTTGCTATTCACAGCCCAATTACTTGCTCTTGTTGGAAGTTAAAACTCACCCCTCTCCTAGAAAAATGAAATATTTTAGGATATATTAAAAAGGCAGAATGTTTCCCCTAAAAGAGAAGTAGAAACTCAAGAGAGGCAGAAACTCAGCCTCCCACTCCCTTTGCTAATGGGCCATTAAGGCCTGGCCCAGTCTATTCTACATAACAAAGATCTACCTCTTTCAGGCAGAGCCATAATAGGAATTGCCCAAAGTTTATTCCATTATCACCCTGCACGAGTCAACCAAGCCTCAAAAAAACAACCTACAAAGCATGGCCCTATGGGAGTCTGAAAACCAATCAGAACACAAGTTCAAATTCAAAGCCCAACCGAGGATATACAACCAAGGGACTCTTAGCATCTCTTGCCTTTTTTCGCCCAATATCTCCAAGGCATGTGATCCTGTTCATCAATAAACCTCCTTTTCAAGCAACTTCCATGACTCCAGTGTCTTACTCCCCACTTGGAACTGAACCCAGAAGGATATTTCTTCCAACACTCTCTTGCATGTTGCTTGAATGATGGTGGGTTTTCTCTACTGAAGAGTTGCTTGCTATGCCCTCCCTATATGATGTGGCTAAGCTTTAGTGGTAAAATGCTATTTGCTGTGACATATTTATTTCATAATTTAAATTCAATGACATGATCTTAAAGAAGTACATGAAATATTTTACAAACTTAGATTAAGATATAGAAAAACAGCCTGTGGTGGAATCTTGGGAGAATTCCAAGATAAGAAATATTTGATAGTAGAAGAATTAATTCCTTAGGGAGTTATAGTGAGCTGAATATATTTAAATAGTGACTGGGTAGTCCTCTGTCATGGACTGAGCAAGATGTAGCTCCTTACAACTATGTGATTTTGTGAAGATAAAGCATGGTTGAGAGATAGTCAGTTTTTTCTAATGATTAAGGAGCTGGCCAAGACAGTTCCTTAAATTGGACTTTCTTGATTTATTTTCTTTAAAAACAATTCATTTCATCAAGGGGCTTCTTCAGTTCTTCAGAACTGAAAAAGCTTCTTAGCTGAGAAGTGAAACATTTTCAAGGAGGAAAAAAAAACAACCAAGGAAGTCGAGTGGGCTTTTAAAAAGCACCTTCGGGACAGCCATGACCTGGATGATTGAGAATCTATATAGACAGGAGAGTTTTTGTTCTGCCTAGTCATGAAAGCTAGCTAGGTGACCTTGGGCCAGTCACACACTCTCAGTCCTATCTACCTCACAGGGTTCTTGTTGTGGGGAAAAGTGAGAAGGAAGTGTTGACTTTCAGATAATGCAGGGGCTTTTTGCTATGCATCATAAAGTTGTTTTTTTTAAAAAAGAAATAGGTTATGAGAGTACTGAGTGCACTTCACTCATTTATTTGTTTGTCAAATTTAGATACTGCCATCTAATTTCCCAGAATGGCTCTGAGCAATGTTCAGTTAAAAAACATATATTAAAAAGTGCAATACATCAGTAAAAAGCAGCCAGGTAGAAATAAAAACAAGTTAAAAACAAAAAGGATTTATGGTTGCTAAATCTGGGCTGCAAAAATCTGGCCAATCAGAAGATGGCTCAAAAGAGTTAAGAGTTTTCTGTCTCTTTTTTTGCAGTCCAGATGTGGTAACCCTAATCCAAGTTTCTTCCCAAAGGCTGGGATGAAATAGGAAAGTTAGTAGAGAGAAATAACATCACACTTTTTAAAAACCATAGCAATATGAAGACAGGTATAAGAATATGGGCAGAATATTGAGAATGAGGTACGCAGAATCCTAGATCTTCTTCCATATAAAATAAGACTACAAACTCCTCCAAGTTCCTAGTGGATAAATAACTGGTCATTTATCAAGATATTATACAGCATATCACCCATACCACATGCATCAAATTAAGTAAACTGTTCCACACCACAAAGAACACTCTGAAAGCATTTCAACGTTGCCAATATTTTCACAGAAAGAGAGAGGGAGAAAAAAAATGAAAACCCTGGAAAATGACTTACCTGTCAGGTCTCAAAGCTAGTAAGGTTCTGTTGCAAAGACCACCACCTGGCTGATTATTAATACTGTGGAGAAAACAAGCTATTGAAGTAGTACCCCACCCAGTACTTCTCACCTAAGCCCCTTGTTAATCCTTTTGAATAAAACAAAACATTTTCAACAAAGGAGGGCTGATAAGAGTGGCTTATCTGTTTAAGTCTGTTGAAAGGCACTAGAGATAGCATTTGCTCACTTATGGTGAGGGAGGAAGTGAGAGAGCTAAAGAGATAGGAAGTGGGAGGTGGGACAAGGCATGAATTCTCCACACCATTCCAATTCCACCATTCTAAAAGATAAATTGGAAAACTCCTAACTCATGCACATCAGCTCAGCTATCCAATCCAAGCAACCCTAGGATAGTCCAGGAGCAGTGCCAAAACCCACGTGCTCAGAGATCCAGCAGCAGAACACAATCATAACAGGTTCACTTTGGCCACTTTTAATAAAAGCTGAGGTGGAAAATGGAATTGGATTCAAACTAAAATTTAACCTTAAGAATTAAGGCTGCTCCTCTATGCTTTTTAAGGACTACATACCCATACTCCATTGCTGAGTCTATGACCCCAGTAAAGATTTGACCTGAGAGTGGGGAGTGTAAAACAAGAAAGAAACACTTCCAATTATAAATTTTCTAGTTTTGTTACAAAGCACCAATACATAGATGAATGGCAAAGGAGAGATTTAAGCCTAGGACTCGGATTATGGATTGGTTGAGAGAGACTAAGAAGTGAGGTACATACAGAAACCAAAGTTTATTTTGCTGGAGTTTCTCCTCAGATGATGCAGCATTAACAGCCAGTGCAAAGCAAAGCAATCTATAAAACTCATTCTTTCTTCGATGTGCTATGATCAGTTGTATAAGCCTCGTCAGTAAAAGATACACTTATCACTCCCTCAATTTCTTTCCCGTCTTCCACTTCCCATCCTAGCATCATTGGAAAGTACCTATTTTTTCCAGATCCCATGAACTCTGAATATGTTCACCAACCACAAAAATTCCTAGCTCAGTTCCATGCAGAAAGCCAAGGAATCCCTCTGAATTCCATGGAATCATGGAAATATGTTGCACACCTATTTGAATTCCAAACTTTTGAGGGCTAAACAAAGCAGACTTACCCAATCAAGGTGATAGTGCAAGGATGCTGCAAGAGTAAAGGGAATATGTAACTCCCATCTCATCTCCTTGCCATATTTATAATCCAGAGAGACAAGATTTTACCAGTTCAATGTGGTCATATTTTTTTTTGCTGGTTCAAGCACATTAAGTCTTAAAGATGAGGGGGGGAAATAGTAACAACAGCTTGCTGCTTCCATCTCATTACACCAGTAACTTGTGCTTGCTTCAATGAATCTCTGCCTTGAGTTGTTGCGAGCCTTTTAGCAGGAGAGATAATAGGGCTATTAAACTTGTCCAATTACACTAATGCTGGGCAATTGGCAATGCTTGGATTGGGATGACCACCAAGTTCTCCATCCCACCAGCTGTTTCTGAAGGACAAAATTAAAGAACAGCAAACATGTTAACACATTCAGCTAATCTAATCCCTGCTGGGCAACTAGCGATAGGACAAAGTTGTTGACAAGATGCTACTCTTGCCAGGTGTTAATGTGGAAAGAAAATACTTAGAGCAAAGGATAACCAAGGCCACATTTCCTTGAAGGAAAATATGTGGGAAGCAAGTCATTCTACCCCCAGTAGATGAATAATGACCACTCAAGGTTATAATACCATTTTCTTTTATGAGGGTCTGGTGTCAGGATTTCTCGCTTCTGATTATAGAATAGGAACAGGAACAGAATATTGTTCAAATGTGATCGGACATACAAGGAATTTGTCTCCAGAGCAAGGAAAGTGACAACATCTACATTTTTTTCATCAGAGAAGAATTATGCACAGGCATGGTAGTACTAGATCAAATTATAAATAATGTGGAGAAAATGAAAAATGTAGAACTATTTTTTTACTCATAACATCATAACTCCTCCAGTGAAGCTGAGTGGTGAGCAATTTATGCCAGATCCAACAAATTACTTGGTTATACTACACCAGCTTAAACTGTGACAACTGTTGCCATCACATAAAAAGAAAGAAAAATGAATAAAGCAGTTACCCATTTGGAAATATATTCTCAATTAAAGAATATGTCTGGTTTATATTTGAAAAAGCTGCACAAGGACAGCTCATGATCAAAACAAGGGAGTGATTGAACAAAAGTATTTTCCCTCAGTAGGTGTTGAAAGCAAGATATCTGCTTAGTTTTGGGATTAATGGGATCAACTTATATTACAGGGAAACTAGGAAAGTATTCTATGACATGTTGAAGAATAAAGCCATGGAATCAAAGATGGAGGAGTCAAAACACACATGGGAGGGTGCAGAATGGTTGGAAAAGGCCTTTGATGCAGAAACCAAGCAAAATCCATGCTTGAATGGAATATAGTCCTCAACATACGACCACAATTGAGTTCAAAACTTCTGTGTCTAAGTGAGACACTTGTTAAGTGAATTTTGCCTCATTTTACAACCTTCCTTACCAGATTTGTTAAGCGAATCACTGAAGTTGTTAAGTTGGTAACACAATTGTTAAGTGAATCTGGCTTCTTCACTGACTTTGCTTTTCCGAAAGTCGTCAAAAGTGATCACATGACCCTGGGACACTGCAACCATCAGAAGTATGAGTCAATTGCCAAACCTCTGAGTTTTGATCACGTGACCATGATCAAAAGAGTCGTAAGTGTGAAAAATGGTCATAAGTTTTTTTTTCCAGTGACGTCGCAACCTCGAACGAACTGTTGTAAGTCGAGGACTATCTGTGTAACCCTATTTTCAGATTTGCCAGCAAATAAGATTTCCCAATTATCATTGTGAATAATTGGCTTAACAAATTATTTGACGAATACTGAGTCCAACAAAATACATACAACCCACCCAAATGCTCAGGTTGCCAAATGCATGGAAATGCCAGAGCACACTGGGACAGGCGGAGTAAAACAATTAAGTTCCAGAGATCAGGAGAAAAGCAAAGTATGGATGATGAACACCAAATAACAAGAGTCAGGACAAGCACTTTAATGACCATAGAATCATAGGGTTGGAAGGGACCTTGGAAGTCTGATCAAAAAGAACCAGTCTGGTGTAGTGGTAAAGGTGCTGGTCTAGGAGACTGTGAGTTCTAGGTCTGCCTTAGGTATGAAAAACACTGGGTGACTTTGGGCCAGTCACTCTTTCTCAGCCCAATTCACCTCACAGGGTTGAGAAAATAAGAGAGACTATTATGTATGTACTGATGCTTGGAATTATTTATCAAAATAATAAAGGCCAGATTTTAAAATCTAATAAATGAAATAAATGAAAACTACCAAAAACCGGCTTACAATGTGTCAAATGGATTTCATTCAATGACTGCCCCTAAGACTCTGCTAGGCCTGGCATTGGAGGTGCTGTTAGATGATCGGTCTTTCTACCTCTCAACTCTTCTTAATCCAATTTAAAACACCCTCGGAACTATTCTAGGTTGTTTTGACTATTTGCAGACATTAGGATCTTATGACATTGGCATATTTACATGCTTCTGAGCCTTGAGTGTTACCAGATATGCTCCAAAGTGTAGCTCAGACTTCCATAGAACCATCTCCTAATACATATTCATCAAGGAAGGAATAAACAATGGATTCTGTTGAATCTGTTTAATAAACCCAGTTATCCCGTACAATCATCTCTTCCAATTGAAAGACAAATGGAGAGTACAGAGAATCACAATATTCAAGTAAATTATACTAAAAATAGCAAGATAAGTACAGCAAATTCAAATTATTTTAGCAAGGGGACGGTGGATTAGTAAATTAGTAATTTATCAAGTTTCAAACTAAAGAGTAAAATACAAATCAAATGAAAGCCCAGAATAATTGCTAATTGTGCTGATTTGGTGTTTTAAGCTTTTGCTTATCTTTGCCTTCCTGAGATCATCAAGAATGGGATTGGGTTGCATAAAAGCTGCCCTTGAGCAAAATGGCAAGCGGGGAGGTGGGCGGAATTCGACTTCTAAATTAGGGAACAGCAGTTGAAGGAAGGAAGGAATCCAAAAAGGGTTGGGAAACAGGGAATCGTGGTTTGTTTGTTGCTATCAGCATTTAGCCTCTTTTGGCAGAAAAAGAAACAACAGCACAGCTAGGAAAAAAAGGCACGCACACACACACACACACTCTAAGGGAATTGAGGTGAAAAGGTGAAGAGGTTCTAGTGAAGTCCTCCTTGGAGACAGAAAAAAGGGCTGAAAGGAATATTTGCCCTTTTCTAACACTCCAGCTAGACTGGTCTAAAAAAAACCATACAGGTAATTCTCGACTTACGACCTGTGCCTGGAATTTATGTTGCTAAGTGAGACGCTAAGTGAGTTTTGCCCCATTTTACGACTTTTCTTGCCACCGTTGTTAAGTGAATCACTGAAGTTGTTAAATTTGAAACATGGTTGTTAAGTGAAACGGGCTTCCTTGTTGACTTTGCTTGTCAGAAGGTCGCAAAAGGGCTATCACAGGACCCCAGGACACTGTAACCATCATCAATATGAACTAGTTATCAAGCATCCGAATGCAAATCACGTGGCCGTGGGGATAATGCGACAGTCGTAAATTTGAAAAATGGTCATAAGTCATTTTTTTTCAGTGCCATTGTAGCTTCAAATGGTGACTAAATGAACTGTTGTAAGTTGAGGACCACCTGTAGTGGGAGAAAGGAAGTGGCTGGAAGCTTGACCACAAAATAGTAAAAATAGCCCAGAATCAATGACTACAGGACCGCAAAGAACTTTTCCCCCCCTTTTCTTCCTGGTCTGGGTTTTCATTGTTATAAACCAGGATTGTTCCTAAATCAGGAATCTTTAGACAAGTGTGTACTGTGATACAGTCTAGAGAACTACCCCTTTATAAAAAAAAAATTGCCATTTGTTTAAGGAATGTATTTGGTCCAAACTGGATGGACAAAGCATCTGCAAGAACATATTAACCAGATCCTGGAAAAAGAGGTGTCCTCAGGGGTGAGGCTGCTGGGGTTCGCGGGGGTTCGGGAGAGCCCCTAGCTAAGATACCATGCAGTTCAGAGAATCCCCAAATCCCACTCCTGGCTGGCCCCACCCCAAACTACTGGTTTTGTGGGCGTGGCTTGGTGGGCGTGGCAAAGGAAGGATACTGTAAAATCTCCAGTCAGAGGTGGTATTTGCCGGTTCTCCGAACTACTCAAAGTTTCCATTACCGGTTCTCCAGAACTGGTCAGAACCTGATGAATACCACCTCTGGCTTGGAGGTTCAGGGAGGGTGAAAAACAGGCCTCCCAGATGTTCAGGAAGGCCGGAAATGGACCCATTTCCAGCTTCCTGAGAGTCTCCGGAGCCCTGGGAGGTCGTTTTTGCCCTCCAGGAGGCTTGTGGAAAGCCTCTGGAGACCAGGGAGGGCAACAATGCACCCTGCCCGCCATGGTGCAGGAGGCCGACTAGGCCACGCCCACCATGGCCCTGCCCTCCCAGCAACCAGGCAGACAACTCTTTGCTAAAATTTTTGAAGCCCACCCTTGGTGGTAGGTGGTCGGGTTTGAAATATGTAAAACAGCTAAAAAGGAGGCCTCGTGCCCTATTCCCCCATCTTCACTGTTGGTAAAATCTTACTTGTTAGAGCAAATAGGAAGAAAGAAATCACTATCAATGAGCAAGACACACAGAACGGGAATAAAAGTGCAGTGTCCCCTTTTTATTACTATTTCTTGGTTTTAAAATAAAGAGCAAGGTCTCTGGGTTGAAAACAGGGCAACTTCACTTTGCATCATTTTTTTTTTTCATTTAAGATTTTGTGGCACAACTTTCTAAATGGCAATTTAAAAGTCGGCACATGTAGCATTTGCCTGGAACCAAAGGTAGCTATGCTTGTACAGTTACTTAGTTGATGGACCACAGTGGAATACTTCAATCTCTGTAAAGCTGTTCGCAGGAGGATGGAAAAGGAAAAGGATGTAGCTCTCTGGCTACAGTTATCAGCAAACAAAAGTTGACGCTTCTCATATTGATTTTCTGCCTGTAATTTGGCTGCTGAGGTCCCAGGAGTCTGGCTAGCAACAGAGAAGCAATACTGTTTATTGCAAGACAAGAAAAATGAAAGAGAAGCTTGAGTTTCAGCGCCTTATTTGCCTACATTCATTCCTCCCAGCAGCTTGCCCAGGTGAGGATGATTAAATTGATCCTTTTTTTAATTTCACTGTTCCATCAGGTTGCTTAGAATGGCATACGGGTGGTCCTCCCCAACTTAAAACCATTCCTTAAACAACCATTTGAAGTTATGACAGCATAGAACAAAGTCACTGACAACCAATCCACACAATTGCAATCATTTCTGGACCCCGAAAGTCACATGCTCAAAATTGAGGCGTTTAGCAACCAGCTTGCATTCGCAACATCCTGGGCTTATGTGATAGTCATTTGCCACCGTCCAAGACAAATAGAATCAATGGGAGAAGCCAGATTCACTTAATGATTGGATGGTTCACTCAAAGACTGTAGTGATTTGCTGAACTACCATGGCCAAAGAAATAGTTGAAAAATTGGGCGTGACTCACTTAGCCACCGCCATGCTTGGTAATGGCAATTCTGATTCCAATTGTAGTTTTAAGTCTATGATTATCTGTACAGATAGACCTCGACTTACAACCACAATTGAGCCTAGAATTTATGTTACTGAGTGTAAAAAAGTGAGTTTTGCCCCATTTTAGGACTCTTCTTGCCACAAGTGGTTAAGCGAATCGCTGCAGTTGTTAAGTTAGTAACCTGGTTGTTAAGTGAATCTGCCTTCCCCATGGACTTTGCTTGTCAGAAGGTCGCAAAAGGGGATCATGTGACCTCCTGGGACACGGTGACCGTCATAAATATGAGCCAATTGTCGAGCATCTGAATGTAAATCCCATGACCATGGGGATGCTGCAACGGTCGTAAGTGTGAAAAATGATCATAAGCAGAGTTGGTATTCAGCAGGTTCTGACCAGTTCTGGAGAACCGGTAGCGGAAATTTTGAGTAGATCAGAGAACCGGCAAATACCAACTCTGACTGCCCCTGCCCCCATCTATTCTCTGCCTCCCAAATCCCAGCTGATCAGCTGGGTCTTCTTTTGTTGCCCTGCACAGGAGAACGGAGCTGGAAAACAGGTTAGTGGGGTGGGAAGAGAATGGGGATTTTGTAGTATCTTTCCCCTGCCACGCCCACCAAGCCATGCCCACCAAGCCATACCACACCCACCAAGACACATCACGTCCACCAAACCACGCCCACAGAACCAGTAGTAAAAAAAAATTGAATACCACCACTGGTTATAAGTCACTTTTTTCAGTGATGCTGTAACTTTGAATGGTCACAAAATGAACTGCTGTAAGTCAGGAACTACTTGTACATGGTCGGACTATGAGGTCTCATTTCTAGAATTCGTACTACCACTAGATGGCTTTAAAGAGCCAGATTTTTCCATGTCTCTTTGCTGAGGCCTAGTGCTTCTCGGAGTGTTTGCAGGCCCAATTCAGCAGCTCTAATGTATCAACATCTTTTTTAAAATCCCAACAATTTTTTTGTAATATGGTAAGCTACACAAGGCTACGAGACACTTCACCCAGTTTAAATAAGTTTTAATTTAATTTTCAATACAAGAATTGAAACATTATCCCACATCTTCACATTCATCATCTACATGTCTAGTATGACCTATGAGCTCAGAGTTTCCCACCAACAGTGAGAAAAGTGAGACTTGACTGCTCTTTATAAAATAAACTACTACTAATCCAACAAAGGCTGTGTAATCAAGAGGAACCTAAAAGGACCATCGCGGGCATCCTGTGCACTGATTTGCTACATTAAGCATTTGTCAAAAACAAACCGCTTTCAGTTTTACCATTTCCTTTTCAAGAACAGCTCCTTTTTAGAATATGAAAAGCAGTCACCTAAGGTGTTCTATTAAAGGCACTGTGGTGGCTCGGTGGCTAAGATGCTGAGCTTGTAGATCAGAAAGGTCGGCAGGTCGAATCCCTAGCACTGCATAACGGAGAGAGCTCCCATTACTTGTCCCAGCTTCTGCCAACCTAGCAGTTCGAAAGCATATAAAAATGCAAGGAGAAAAATAGGGACCATTTTGGTGGGAAGGGAATAACGGCGTTCCGTGCGCCTTTGGCATTTAGTCATGTTGGCCATATGACCACAGAGATGTCTCTGGACAGCGCTGGCTCTTTGGCTTTGTAACGCAGATGAGCCAGAAACAACTAGGAGGGAAACCTTTACCTTTAGCTAAGGTGTTCTACATTCTTTCCATATCATCCACATAACACAGAATATCCAAGATGGGAAGAGTTAAATCCTAGCAAAGAGGTGTTTCAGAATGGGCAGGAATTCAGATGAAGCACCTCGTTCTGGCTTGTTAAAGCAACTGCATCTTTTTCCAGAATTGCACAGCTGCATTGATGGCAACTTCTGGCCATGGTGTGGGTGGGAGTTTGTACATGCATGCATATGCTTAGTCACTTTGCTCCATTGGGAGAAAAAAGGCATATGGAAATAGCCAGGAGCAGCTTCTGTAAGTTGGGGAGGGGGGGAAATATATGGTTAATTTAATAATTTGTAAACAGGCACTTATACGTGTTGTTCCTTGGCCTTTTGGAGCATTTCTTTTGAAGGATTTGCACAGTCATAACAGGCAAGATTTCCTCTGCAAATTTTTACAACATGTCTACCACCCATGAGGGCAGAGGGGGCATGCTGCAGATCCTGTCAACCAAGGAATTTTGGCTGGCAGTTTCCAGAAGAGTCGTATCTGCCATGGCTTCTGCTCTCTGGAAAATCTTACCCAATGAGATTATATTGGCTCCTACCCTCTTGACATTTCAAAAGAGCCTCAACACCTGGTCTGAGAGATGGCTTGGTGATCTAGTGGGGGAGCTTCATGCTGGAGGTGGTTGATTAATTAAAACCTAATCTCACCTTCCTAACCTCTGTGTCCAGTTCCTGCCTTTTCCATTTGGTTTTAATGGTGTGTAATTGTGAATGATTTTATCTGCTGTGTGCCATGACTGTCGATTTTAATGTCTTTTCTTCTTTGTTTTATGTTGTTTGTGTCCGGAGTTGTTGGATGGATGGAAAGAAAGAAAGAAAGAAAGAAAGAAAGAAAGAAAGAAAGAAAGAAAGAAAGAAAGAAAGAAAGAAAGAAAGAAAGAAAGAAAGAAAGAAAGAAAGAAAGAAAGAAAGAAAGAAAGAAAGAAAGATAGAATTATTGTTACGTAATTCTATAGAGGAAGACCTCTTTATTGTTATTATAAAATGAGCTTGAAGAGGGAAGAGGTAATCTAAGGAAAGGTCTCTGGTTTATCTTCTTGGGCTTGGATACCAAGCAAGATTGGTCCCAATTAATACTTGGATGGGAGGCCACCAGAGCTTTCAGACTGGACTGAAAGTTGAAAAATCTCCTAAATGATTTAATTGCTTATTGTACCATATCACTATTATTAAATGTGGTACCTGATGATTCTTGACGAATGTATCTTTTCTTTTATGTACACTGAAAGCATTTGCACCAAGACAAATTCCTTGTGTGTCCAATCACACTTGGCCAATAAAGAATTCTATTCTATTCTATTCTATTCTATTCTATTCTATTCTATTCTATTCTATTCTAAAGGAAGCAATGGCAAACAATTTCCATACTATTACAGAAGTCATACTCAAAGGAAAGTTTTTTTTTACCTTGAAGAAATAATAAATATGTTTGTGTGGGGAAAGAGAATGGGAATATTCATAAAAAGAAGTTCAAAGCTTCTCAATTTAGAAACCAGTTTAGTTTGTTTTTAGAACATTAAGAATTCATTGACACTAAAATTGGCACTAGCACTTAAGAATTAATATAGGTATTTTCCATGGCAATGGTTGATTTTGAGGAAGTACCTGATTTTCCATTTATCTTCTTGAAATTCCTTCTGTGCAGTTGTATGCATTGCCCATTACTTGTCCTCTTGCAGAAAAGTATTTGAGAATAATCTTCAACTCTTTAAAGAAAGGGTGGAAAAGTTGTGGCCCTACAGTTTTCAGCTACTGGAGCTGTTGTCCTCCTCCCTTTTCTCTGCATATGGACCTTGGAACCTCCCAATTTTACACCAACTGAAATTTGGTGGAAGCTTGCTAATGGATAGAATCATACTTTAGTTTAGTGAAAAATAACCAATCATTAGCTTCCCCCAAAGCTTCATGAATTTATTTGGCTGACCATTCCATCACGCCCAGCCTATATGAAGTTTAGCTCTACTCTCTGATGACATCACTCCCTTATTTTCTGACTTGTTGGAGATTGGAAACCCTGGTTTTTATACAGTTTAGCCCCTGGCCTCAAAACAAGGTGCTTATTCCTGGTTTAGAGATTAAAATTAATGTTCAAGCTATGATGAATGACTGCCCTGAGGAAATGAACTGTCCAACCGTTCTTGTCCAGGTTGGCAAATATTATTTCTTCAGGATAAACATTCTAGATAAGCTTGGATAACCAGCCAGTTATGTAACTATAAGCAAGAGAATATCTATATTCAACCATGGCTCTGTTTTTTTTAAAAAAATTGTACTCTCAATATTTGTATAGTTAATTTTTTTATTGTGTGTACATATTTGAAGTTTAACAAATGCAACCTCAAGACAATTGTTGATGCATGTTCACCCTGTGTCCTTGGCATAGTATCAAAAAAAATTCTAGAACTTCTGCTATTCAAAGAGGAGAATTGCTGAAAATCTGGCATTTCTCACTATATGGACAGTGCTGATTTATCTGGCTCAATTTTGTCTGAAGGATTATTGTTACAATGCTGTTTTTTCCCCTTTATGAAGGATCTTATATTTGATAAATAGTTTTATCGATCAACCATCAAAGTTCAAACAGCATCTATGAAAAACATTTCAGTTGTTTGATAAATATGCGGTGAACCATTCAGGATTCAGAGCCCTACAAACTATGCCAGTGATGCTACCTGTACACAGAACTTCTGACACTTCTGTGGTGTTGGCTGAGTCAGCTTTTGAGTGGTACTAAAACTGGGGGGAAAGTGGACTTCCAGCTTTGGCTGACCTATAATTCCCACCACCCCTCATCATTTACCATAATGTCTTTCTACAAGGTCCTACTACATACTAATGGATAATTTTTTGTTGTTTCCAATGTTCTGATAAGTAAGACATTTTCAGCAAGTTTGGGTAAAGTAATAGTAAACACCCCAACCATCAAGACCACTCCCACCAACACTGACAGGGCAAGCCACTAGAAATGAATGAATGAATGAATGAATGAATGAATGAATGAATGAATGATTTATTGTCCAAGTGTGATTAGACACTTCGTGCCTAATGCTTGGTGGTGCATATGCTTGGTGCATATGCTCTCAGTGTACATAAAAAGAAAAGAGTAAAACCCACTCTCTACTAGCACCAATGATGTTACCTAGTTTGGGTAATGAAACATCTGTAAGAAAACAACCAAGCTCAGAGGAACAGCTTATCTTCATAGTTTTACATAGTGTCTGACTCAATATCCTTTGGGGGGGGCATTAAGACTAAACTGTTTTGCAGAGCTTTTATGGAAGGAAGGACATTGTTGCATGTTAGGCTTAGGTGCTACTTGATTGGATCAAAGTCAGTTTAACTTGGATGTCACACAGTCTTTGAGTAGAGCAATTCATAACACACACACACATTAGTAGAGATAAATTAGATTGAGCCAATTTTGTAGAGATCCTTATCTTCTTTTCCTTTAGTCATCCTAAATTACTTTCAGATAGAATCAGATATTCTCTCAGTAGTCACATAGCACAGTTCAATTCCTGAGTCCAAAAACTTCCCTTGCCCTGTTTTGCCTTTCTCTAGCTATTGCTTGCATTGTCTCTAGCAACATTCATCCATTGCTGAGCTGCTTTTGTTGCTTCTCTATCAGTACAAGGATGATTGAATGATTGTAGAAATTAGACTATAAATCATTCATGTGGAAATTAGCTCTATTAGTTTTATTTCAGGAATGGAATCAAGGGCTGTTTTAAAAGAAAAACTTTAAAGAACATTCATTTGTTAAGCCTGTAAAATAAATATAGCCCTAATATCTTTTTGGAGGTATCAGCCTCAACCTTAAACAATGATAAGTCACTCTCAATAGTGTGATGGGTGACATGTAAATTTAATAAATAAATAAAATGAACAGTAATTATGGTTTTTTTTTGTGCTCCCCAGAAGATTTCAGTAAATGATTACTGCTAAGGTTTCTGAAACAAGATGGTCAATTGGTAATCCCCTCCCTACTTTGAAACTCAAAAGTGCACCCTTGCAGTGAATTCTGCCCAAAATATTGTTCACAGAACTTGTTTTCCAGCAAACATCCTGACATCATAAATAATGGCAAGGATTTTAAATCAGCTATCTAATTCCTTTCCTGGATAGTCCTACAGACCCTTCTGCATTTTAATTCCTTTGTAGCAACCACAGGATGTCTGATAGAGTACTTTAATAGATTTTGGCATTGAAAAAGCTCTCCTAATATCACAGACTTGATGGGAAGTAGACTTGCTAAGGATATAATGGCTGCTCCTTTTGCTCATCCTGTTGCTATGCTACTTCCGATGGCACCTGTAATATAAAAAGGCATTATATCAAAACAACCCTAAATTGTGCTCTGCATAAAAGATTCTGAGACAACAGGAAGGAAGTGAGAGGAATAATGGCAATGTTAAGAGTTTGGCACAGACACAGGAAAAAGATTATGATTCAGAGTAGACTCACATGCTTAAGTCTTAATTGGAAAAGAAAGATCAAGTTCCATTTCTACATAGGAGTATGTTGGAGACCCAAGGAAAGATTTGGACCCTTCTGCTTTTCTACAGGGATCAATATTGAAATTGGATCTATGATACCTACTTTCCTACTTCAAAACAGGACGGCCTTTTAACTTAGGAGACCTAAGCAGTAGTCGCCTCTTTTGGATGATATGAGTAATTGAAAACAGCTAGCATTTGTAAGTAACTAAAAGAAACTGCCTGGTATCTTGAGACCCTGGTTTAAAGTTATCAGCTGATTAGGCTTTCTGAAGCATTGGGCTAAACATTTCATAAGATCACACTTGGAATACTGCATTCCGTTTTGATCACTACAATATAAAAAGATGTTGAGACTCTGGAAAGAGTGCAAAGAGCAACAAATATGATTAGGAGCAGTGGCAGATTAAGGCTCACTGGTGCCCTAAGCACTGACCAGTCTTGGTGTGGAGGTGGTATTCAGCAGGTTCTGGCCAGTTCTGGAGAACCGGTAGCGGAAGTTTTGAGTAGTTCGGAGAACCAGCAAATACCACCTCTGACTGGAGATTTTACAGTATCCTTCCCCTGCCATGCCCACAGAACCAGTAGTAAAAAAAATTTAATCCCACCACTGTCTTGGTGCCCGCCTCCTTTGTACCTACTGTACAAATGAACCCAAGATTAGGCTACATAAAAGTTTTTGTGGTGCCCCCTTTGGGCCTGATGCCCTAAGCCCGTGTTTAGTCTGCTTAATGGTTAATACATCACTGATTAGGGGGCTGGAAGCTAAAACAGAGAACGGTTGCAGAAATTGTCTACTCTAGTGAAGAGAAGGACCAGGGGTGACATGATAGCAGTGTTCCAATATTTGAGGGGCTGCCACAAAAAGGCTGTCAGCCTTTTTTTCCAAAGCTCCAGAAAGCAAAACAAGAAGCAATGGATGGAAACTAATCAAGGAAAGAAGCAACGTAGAACTGAGGAGAAATGTTCTAACAGTAAAAACAAATAAACAGTGGAACAGTTTGCCTTCAGAAGTTGTGGGTGCTCCATCACTGGAGGTTTGTCTAAAATGGTATAGAGTCTCCTGCTTGAGCAGACATTGGACAAGAAGACCTCCAATGTTCCTTCCAATTCTGTTATTCTGTTACTCATATCTGCTCAGCAAGCTGTTGTTCAGACTTCAGCTAAAGTAGCTGTTTGAAACGTGGACTGCCTTAAAAAGTAGGTTCTATTACCAGCAAAAATAGAAGAATGCATATGTCCCTATCACAGAATCTGTTTTCTGTGCTATAAGTTATCTGCTGGAAAATAATGACCCTTTTAGCCTTTAAGCATGTTTTTGTGCTTTCTTATTTAATTTATACAAAAATTTAAACATCCACAGCTGGGATCTACTACAAAATAGACAGCCTAGGCTCACTTGGCATGAACAAATTCTAAACCTAACAATTGGTTTGGATTTCAGGACCTCAAAAAAAAAAAAAAAACCTCACAATTCATCCATTCAACAATCTATCTATGGTAATCTTTCCTTTTTGCTGCTTTATTTTTAGGGGATCATTTAAAATAGAAGGACAAAGTACAAGTTGCTATTGTGGGTATAGGAGACCATTATAAACTACTTAAGAGTTGACTTGTTCTCTATCTCTTCTAGAGAGCCTGTAGGTTCAGACTTAGCATTTGTATGAAATTCTTGAATATTTAAAATGCATTAGGGAGAAGGGGATGCTGACAAGATTCTTCCACGTATTAATTCAAAACATTCTCCAAATGCTGGATAACACTTCTTAGTAGTGGCTGATAACCAAAACCTTGTTTGGCAAAAGCATGGCCTTTAGCCCTCATGCAAAGGTCATCTGAGAAAGCTGAAGGAAGTCAGCTTGACCGAGTCATTTTATCTACATATTTCACCGATTAGTTTATAAAACAGATATGCTATTGTACACATTCACATGTTTGCTTGGGGAGGTGGTTCATCACTCAGGGACAGGGCACCAACTTTGCCAACAGTTTTATCATTGTGTCTCCAAAAAAACTTTTAAGTGAATGGGAAAGACCTTTGCCCAAGAGTCTGACGAGATTTGACGGGCCATTAGTATCTTCATGTACTCCTAGGAGGTTTGGATGGGGGTGGAGATTATGCAAGAATGGAGATTCAATTGGAATTCACATTTTTGCAGAGGTCGGGCCTGCTGTGGAAACACCAAGGTTAAAATCTTCTTAAGCCTCTGAAAGCCTAGCAAGCTGCATCTTCATGCACAAATTCCACTTCCAGACACACACACAGTAATGTTGAGCATAGCCACTCACAGTGGGAATTTGGTTTTCTGTTTTTTGAATGCTTTACTCTGTACCAGTAAAGGAGAATGTTTGTAGCTCAGGGTTGACATGAGGGGTCCTTGGTGCTCCCTGAACTTGCTTGTTTTCTTGCAGATGTTTCATGACCCTAACTAGGTTAACATCATCATTGCTAATCAGACTAGCAACTGCAAGAAAACAAGCAAGCCCAGAGAGTACCAAGGACCCCGTCGCTTTACTCTGTCTCTGAATGTTGAAATGCATTAGGAACAAATTAAATAATCCAGCATTTCTCACCCTTTCATCACATGCTGTCCAAAACAATGCCTCAGTTAATAGCAAAGTACTTTAAAACATTATATAGTTTGGGAACCCAATCCCTGTTTTCCCAAAGTTGATATTGCTTGAAATTAAGAACAATGGGATTATAATGGATTTCTTCGAGAGCCGGATCAGCACTGTAGTTCTCTGCGGGCCAGGGGGGAGGAGACGGGATGGACACCTCCTGCACCTCTTGCTGGCCAAAATGGCGCATGGGACCCCCCGAACGGCCCGTTTTCATTCTGGATGGCCTCTTACAGCACTTTGCCAGCCAAAACGGGGCATGAGGGAACTGCGTGTGGCCCGTTTTCAATCTGGATAGCCTGCTGCTGGCCAAAACGGGTCACGGGCCGGTCCTTTTCTATTTCCAGGCCAGCTCCACAGGCCAGATTTAAGCACCCCATGGGCCGCATCTGGCCCATGGCCCTTGAGTTTGACACCCCTGCCTTAGAAGAAGCTTTTGAGTGATATAAAACATCAAAAGCTGGAAAGAAATTCTACTAACAAGTCTAGAAATGAGTTATTATGTAGGTGTAGGTTTCTTCTTGAGAAGTACAACTAGAGGGCTGAACTCTTGACCACTTAACCAAGACTAACACTATATCCAACAATGAGGAAACAATCCAGAATCCCTTATACGTAGTTTCTCCTCACTTGGCTTGGTGTGCTGTAACAATAGTTTTGTTGGCATTTTTCTTCCTCCTTGGGCTATTTACAAATAGGGCTTATAGATCTATCCAGGAGCACTTGCATGAACCTAGGTGAATCTCATTGATGTTGGAGACTTGATTGGCTCAGTGGCAGATAGGATTGTGTTTTGTCGTCCTTGGCCACAGATGCCGAAATGCTGTTCCTGCAAAACGCTGACAGTTCCCAGCAACGTCTGGAAAAACACATTGTTTAGGATCCATACTGCTCATGTTTTCTTTCCCAGCTCTCCATTCTTTCTTATCTCTTACATTTACTCCACTCAGGCCTTCTGCCTTTTTTTTTTTGTTGTTGATGCACCTATGATAGTAAGGCAAGAAAGCTTTCCATCAGATGAAGACACAATCAGCTTTTATAAGTGTGTATTTCCAAAGCTTCCGTCCTTTTTATTTCTATTTAATTAGCCTGTTTTAGAATAAATGCCACTCGTGAAACTGCCTCAGTGTTGGCTGCTGCTCTTGGCTGAAAATCCTGATGGATTTTCGAGAGTTACATTCTACAATCTAAGACCCAATGAAGGATCCCTGATAAAAGATTCAGATCTGTCCAATCTGAAGGAAGATGTGTGATTTTGGGTGCCCCTGAATCCTCCTCAAGATAAAAAGTTGACAGTGCTCAGCTTCTATTGTAGGAAGTTAGCACCCACCCCTCTCCTAGGAAAATGAAATACTTTAGGATGTATTTAAAAAGGCAGAATATTTCCCCTAAAAGTGAAGTATAAACTCAAGATAGGCAGAAGCTCGCCCCCCACCTTTGTTAATGGGTGGGCCATTAAGGCCTGGGCCAGAGTATTCTACATAACAAAGGCCTGTACCCATCTCACCACCTGGCCTGGGAAGTTTGCATCAGCCAGCACTCAGGTGAAGCCATGTGGTCCAGCTAAGACCCCCACCCCTGGAAGTCTGACAGACAATGGGATACATTTCTTACACAGGAACAGGAAACACTAAGGTGGGGCCCAATGGACCTCAGCATCTTGTCCCTTCTTTTCCTTCACCCAACATCTTGGAGCATGATATCATTCTTTTCATTTTGGAGCTCCAAGCCATGGAATTCATCACTGCCACATAGTTGAAGAAAGTGGGAGGGGGTGATGTTAATTGAGTAGTTCTTAGTAGCCAAAATATATTATTTTGATAGTTCAAGGTTACAGAGTGTGGCGCAGAAAGAATTAAAACTTACTTTGGGATTGGTGCACGTGATCTGGCGATGAAGGAAAAGGGGATGGGTTGTAGCTTTTTGTGAGGAAGCTGGGAAGATTTAGTTCCGGATTTCCCCAGTATGTGCCAGGTATTGTTCTAATAAAAGTACTTTGAGATGGTGTGTGTCTTGGAGTTACTGACAGGAATGGAATTTCCCCGGAACACTGACAGTGGTCCTGTCCACCATTAAACCATCTTTCCAAACAGCCTCCATGTTTCCAATGGTTTTTTTTTTTCCCATTTGAAACTGAACCCAGAAGGATATTTCTTCCAACAGTATTTTAGTGCAAACGTGGCAGTTTCCTCTCTGATGAGCAGTAAAAAAAAGTGAGGAAGGAAATAAATTGGGCAGCAATCCATTTCATTAGCTTAGCAAGTGCATTATGTAACTGCATTTTTAAGTTAATTATTTTTACAGGTTTTTTAATTCTTATTTTTTTAGTCAACTCTCCTGAAACATGAGTGATTTCACAGTTCTGTAAATTTGCCTATCAGTCAGTCTTCTTTGTGTTTGTCCACTGAAGGGTCCACTTGTTTTGCATGTGCTCATCTAGTTCTTACAGCAAAGCTTATCAATGCATGATGTGACAAGGAGGTCTGTTTATCAGCAATTTGTCACAGAAGCTTATGCTAACTAGGACTGGGAGAAAACCACTACCATGCAGTGGTTTCTATGCCGGATGGAGAAATAAAACCTGGATCTCCCCATTCCTAACCTGCCGCACTACACCGACTTTCAATTGAACCAACAGGGAAAGGATGATAATAATAGTAGATACCCTTCCTTATTTTTTTTAAAGAACTTATTTTTGATAAAACAAAAGCTCCATATATGGTGCAGTGGTTAAGGTATAAGACTAGAAATCAGAAGACCTTGAGTTCTAGTGCTGCCTTAGGGACAAAGCCAATTGGGTGACTTTGAGACAGTATTTTCTCCACTCTAGGAAGTACATAACGGCAGTCCAAAAACTTGCCAAGAAAACTGCAGGGACATGCCCAGACAATTACCTGAAGTCAATACTGACTCAAAGGCATGCACACACACACACACACACACACACACACACACACACACACACACGAGGGGGAAGTTAAAATCTATCACTATTTTTAATGTGTTTAATAAAAAAAACTGATAAAATTAGAAAGCAAAAAGTTACAACAAAAACAAAATCAGAGTTCAAAATAGAAATAAACCAAGAGTAAGAGAGAGAATAAGCACTTGGGAATATATATTGTATATATTCATGCATATCTGATCCTAAGGAGAAAATATACACATTTTAGACAACTATGTTCTGCAGAAATGAAGGCCTTCTATTAAGATAATCATGTTTAACATCAGGCAAAACTCTTTATAAACAATTTGTTTCATATAATTTTAATGAAGTGAGGTAAAACTATAGATTAGTCTTATTCTTTTTCCCTCTCTATATATATTTATTAATTTTATTAAATTTCAGGAAAAAAATCTTAAAATACATACATACAATAATAGCATACAATGATAAAAAGAGAAGGGAATAAAAGATTAAAGTTTAAAAATGATCAAAAATTACATAGAACAATTATATAGCAAAGTTGACCACCAAGTTTTTCCAGTACACAGACAATAATACACTGCTCAAAAAAATAAAGGGAACACAAAAATAAGACATCCTAGATCTGAATGAATGAAATATTCTTATTAAATACTTTGTTCATTACATAGTTGAACATGCTGACAACAAAATCACACAAAAATTATCAATGGAAATCAAATTTAGCAACCCATGGAGGTCTGGATTTGGAGTTACACTCAAAATTAAAGTGGAAAAAAACACTACAGGCTGATCCAACTTTGATGTAATGTCCTTAAAACAAGTCAAAATGAGGCTCAGTAGTGTGTGTGGCCTCCACGTGCCTGTATGACCTCCCTACAACGCCTGGGCATGCTCCTGATGGGGTGGTGGATGGTCTCCTGAGGGATCTCCTCCCACACCTGGACTAAAGCATCCCCCAACTCCTGGACAGTCTGTGATGCAATGTGGCATTGGTGGATGGAGCGAGACATGATGTCCCAGATGTGCTCAATTGGATTCAGGTCTGGGGAACGGGCGGGCCAGTCCATAGCATCAATGCCTTCATCTTACAGGAACTGCTGACACACTCCAGCCACATGAGGTCTAGCATTGTCATGCATTAGGAGGAACTCAGGGCCAACTGCACCAGCATATGGTCTCACAAGAGGTCTGAGGATCTCATCTTGGTACCTAATGGCAGTCAGACTACCTCTGGCGAGCACATGGAGGGCTGTGCGGCCCTCTAAAGAAATGCCACCCCACACCATTACTGACCCACTGCCAAACCGGTCATGCTGGAGGATGTTGCAGGTAGCAGAACGTTCTCCACGGCGTCTCCAGACCCTGTCACATCTGTCACATGTGCTCAGTGTGAACCTGCTTTCATCTGTGAAGAGCACAGAGCGCCAGTGGCGAATTTGCCAATCTTGGTGTTCTCTGGCAAATGCAAAACGTCCTGCACGGTGTTGGGCTGTGGACATCGGGCCCTCATACCACCCTCATGGAATCTGTTTCTGACCGTTTGAGCAGCCACATGCACATTTGTGGCCTGCTGGAGGTCATTTTGCAGGGCTCTGGCAGTGCTCCTCCTGTCCCTCCTTGCACAAAGGTGGAGGTAGCGGTCCTGATGCTGGGTTGTTGCCCTCCTATGGCCTCCTCCATGTCTCCTGATGTACTGGCCTGTCTCCTGGTAGCGCCTCCATGCTCTGGACACTACGCTGACAGACACAGCAAACCTTCTTGCCACAGCTCGCATTGATGTGCCATCCTAGATGAGCTGCACTACCTGAGCCTCTTGTGTGGGTTGTAGACTCCGTCTCATGCTACCACTAGAGTGAAAGCACCACCAGCATTCAAAATTGACCAAACTATCAGCCAGAGAGCATAGGGACTGAGAAGTGGTCTGTGGTCACCACCTGCAAAACCACTCCTTTATTGGGGATGTCTTGCTAACTGCCTATGCTTTTCACCTGTTGTCTATTCCATTTGCACAACAGCATGTAAAATTGATTGTCAATCAGTGTTGCTACCTAAGTGGACAGTTTGATTTCACAGAAGTGTGATTGCCTTGGAGTTACATTGTATTGTTTAAGTGTTCCCTTTATTTTTTTGAGCAGTGTACAATATCACAGTTTCTCTAAATTTAATTAAATAATATCAGTACTTTAAATGTAAAAAGAAAATCACAACCATACAATTAAAAGTCCACACTGTTTCTTTAATCAAATGGTTTTATGGGCAATTCTTGATGAGTATTTGAAACTAACGTAAAATAAATCCATGTCCTACAAAGAATTCCAATGAAAGGCATCTAATTCAATTCCTGTACATCCCTCAGAGGTTGTAAGGCCTTCAAGAGTACATATGCATATTATTATCCAAATATTGTAAATGGCCTTGCTAAAGTCTAGATACTTTCATTTATAAAAAATATCTGAACTTAACTTATCTGAAATCAAAGTAGAACTTGTGATCATTTCATTTTGCAAAATATATTCAAATATGACAGGATTTCTATCCCCAATGAAATCTCTATACAATCCTGTTTCTTCCAGTTCCTTGGATGGAACAATTTTATCTTAACTCTTAAAAAAGAAGTTAATCAAAGAATGGAAAAGAAAAAAATATCAGGAACTAAAAAGTATTCCCTTTCTTTCAAAATCTAAAGTAAGTTTTAACTATTGATTTGAGATAATAAATGTTAAACATGTTTATGAACATTTAGAAAAAATAGGCTACCACTACCAGAGTCCAGGATACTGATTTCTCAAGAATATATCATGTCAGATTAGAGTTATCTCTACTGATGACAAAGTTTGATAGGCCAAGGTAATACCTTGATCTCAAGAAAGCATTTCACAATGTTTCTCATGATAATATAATCATATAGAAAAGAGAGAAATGTATACAAGATAATACTCCAATCCAGTTGATTTGCAATCTTTTGAAGTACCACACCCAAAGTGTGCTTCTAAATGGGCCTGCACTGTTTTAGGGGGAATGATAAAAGGACCCCTCCATGGTTCCATTCTTAGCCCAACATTATTATAAAAGTATTCAAAATTATTCAGTAGCAATATAAAAACCTAGGCCTCTGGGGGATAGATTTGAAGGGATCTTTGTTAAATTTGCAGACATCAAGTTGTGTATAGGCTAATACAGAGAAGACAAAAATCACAATGTAAAATTATTTCAACGAGCTTGACTGTAAGGTTAAATTCAACAGCATAATGTTCAACTGTGACCTTCTGGATCTGGGTAGGCAAAAGATGTTTTGTCCGCATAACTATTGGCTCCCAATCTGTTGTTCAATCTGGTTATCTCAGATAATACAGCAGGCTATCCATGTTATACAATCCTTCATTTACAGAGATCTTTCTGGATTAAGGAAAGCTGGCTTGGTAACCGGGTACATGAGATAGAGAAGTATTGCTTGGACCACCATCTGAACGTGAGCAAGTCATGTGATACAACAACTATAAAGACCAATGCAATCTTGACTGCCTTAGGGGAAGCACTGCATCCAAATAATGGGAAATAATACTCTGCCCTGCTGTGTTGTGTCGAGTTTTGGAGCACCTTACTTTAAAGGGGACCTGCAGAAACTAGAGTTCAAAGGGAAGCTACCTGACTACCTGATGATAAGGAATGGTGACAGAAGGCCCATGAGGAATGGTATGGTATGTTTAACTTTATTGTTACATGTACCGTCAGGAATCCGGTTCAGCTTGAAAATTACATAAATCAAGAAAAAAATCATTACTATATATGGGCCCATGAATGATACAATGAGCATCGATAGGAATTAAGCGGATGAGAGGTGGATGACAAACTTCCTGAACCTTAAATCACTTCCAATTGGTCCAGCACTTAACGACAATGCTAAAATGCCTCTGTTATAAAATAAGCTTAATTAAACCCAAGTTTTAACTAATGCCATATGGCTAAAGTCAATACCTTTGTCTAAATAGCCCAGCAGGTTGAAAATCTGCTGTTTGGTCTGTTTTTCTCTGATGATATAACTGGCTGCCCATGTGTCCTGTTGTACAACGCTCTGCTTATGGGCATCTGCTCTTGGAAAGGCTGTCCAGCTGAAGTCAAGTATTCATATAAAGAACCATCAAAGGAGAGAGTTGATCCCTTAATGTTACTTGTCATCTGGCTAGCAAGCTACACATCTGTCATCGAGTGATGGTCTTTCCCCCCCCCCCCCATGATAATGTATTACAAATCATCAGTGTACTGACAATGTTGCCTAGTTAGAGTAATGAAACATCTGCAAGAAAACAAACAAGTTTAGAGAGCACCAAAGCACAGACTATGGTAGGCTGAAGTTATATATGTTCATAGCTGATATAAGGCATCTCCTCTCCCGATTCTATGAATCACGCTTCTCCTTTCTGTCCGTTGCTAACAGGCTGACTACAGATTTGTGGTCTTTGCCCAAGCCAACACATATGCTAAAATAGTCCTGGAGATTTCAGCCAAAAATAATGTTGTGCTTTACTTGACCAGTTGCCATAAATGCTTTGAGGATAAATAGAAATCCATAATAGTGGTAGCAGAATCTGTATCCTGTTTCTGATCATTCCTCCAGTCTCTCAGGGGCAACATTTTTCAAGCCTTATCGAGCTCCAACACACTTGATTCCTGAAAGCTCAAAGTTCAGAGATTTTTTTTTTAAAAAAAAAAACAGCCCCAGAGCCAAAACCATGCCAAAAGTATCTTTCCCCAATCTCATGCCCTTCAAACCAACACCCTTTTTCTCCCTTCTTATATCCTTTTTTTTAATCTCATGATTCATTTCATTAAATTCATTAGGATGGTCCACTGTTTCTCTCCATCTGCCAGGAAAAGCTTATAGGACAAAAAAAAAATCCTTAATGTACTGTTGGAAGTTAAAACCCACCCCTCTCCTAGGAAAATGAAATATTTTAGAATATACTAAAAAGACATCATATTTTCCCAAAAAAGAAAAGTAGAAATTCAGAGGCAGAAACTCAGCCCACCACCTTTGCTAATGGACCATTACTCTGGCTTGGGCTAGTCTATTCTACATAACAAAGATCTACTCCAGAGAAAACTATAATAGGAATCGCCCAAAGCCCTTTCATTACATCATTATCCAGTAAGGCTCAACCAAGCCTGGGACTCAGGACAGCCTACAAAGTTGCCCCAGCATGGCCCCATGAGAGTCTGACAATTAATCAGAATACAAGCTCAAATTCAAATCCCAAGAGAGGGTATATAATTAAGGGTCTCTCAGCACCTTGCCCCTTTTTCTTTTTCTTCACCCAACATCTTGAAGTATGTGAGCATCCTTTTCACTTTGGAGCTCCAAGCCATGTGGTCCTGTCCACCATTAAACCATCTTTCCAAACAGCCTCCATGTTTCCAGTATCTTTTTCCCCACTTGGAACTGAACCCAGAAGGATATTTCTTCCAACAGTACAATCTTCAGTCTCTCTGAACAATTAGAGATTGTGGGGGGGGGGGGGGCAATACTATTTTGTCACTTTGCAGAAGTCACTCATGGAAATAGGAATTATATCCTCATACCTGCACATGATGGAGCTTCTATTTCCCATTTTCCTGCTCCCAGGAAATTTTCCTGCTCCCATTGCATTGCTGAAATTCAAGAGTGAAAATATTTTCAATGGTTTAGCTTTCTTCGGGGCAGTGGGACATGAGAGTCTCACAAACTATGTTCCCTCTTATTTTCAGAAACTCTCCCTAAAAAGATTTTAAAAAAGATTTTTCTATCCTTATTCTATAGCAGCTCTTTAGTGTCCAATCACCTGGCCATGCCAATCATTCTAACTAAAATCCTTATCTACAAATCTACACAACTATCCATTTTCTCTATGAATGTCCAGAAACTAACATGTATAAATTATTATTTTTTAAAAAAAATTGTCAGTGAGTAATGGGGAAATTACATTTCTTTAATCTTTGGATAAAAGAATTCTTTTTCACAAAAAATAATAACATAGCTGAATTAATTGAAAACAAAAATTAGGAGTTGCATTTTAAAGTGACCTTTAGTATGCACCAACTAATTCCTGGCCTCAACCAACAATTGATTTTTTTAAAAAAAAAAAAAATCCAGCTATATTACAATTGCATCATGTAAGTGTTATCTTATCTTATACCTTTTATCTTATAATAGAGGAAATCATTCTCACCTTTTTTCTGAAAGGTGAGAATGAGTTTGATGTGACTATTCTAATGTAGTAGTAGATAATTTTGACATATCTCCAGATGTCTATCTTAATCTTGTTACCATCCCATAGAAAAAAATGTCTCCCCCCACCCATCCAGTTCTAGTCATTTGCATCCCATGAAGCATGGATTAGGAAATAATCTGTGCCATATATTCAGGTTTTAATTTCTATTATACTGTCAAATTGTGATGCTGGCTTTACCTAATTATTTTTTATTCCTGTTCTTAAAAGATACTATGCCTACTGGAGCCTGAAAATGTGGAATTACTATGGATTTCTACCTATATATTTGCTGCATTCAACTGACCAATGGAAAGGTGAAGCAGATCTTCCCAAGGAACTGTTATGGTTACAAAAGATTTGATGCACTTGTCCTATTTGGCCAGAGAGTGTCTCTCCTTCATTTTCTGTGTCATTGATAGATGTATATTGCCCTCTCCTGTTTTTAAACTATTATTTCAAATTTCCCCAATTGTCTATATTTCCAATAAGATAAGTTACTAGCTGCTTTGTGTAAGAGATGATAGTACAGTCCTACATTTTTCAGAGATAAACTTCAGCATGATGATATTGCTGATGTAATACAATAATGGATATGATGAAAGCATGGTTACTTCAATCATATTGCTAATCTATTAACAATTCTGGTTATAGTCATTCAGTGACTATTCAAAGCATAACTCAGAGGCAGGAGGTGAAGACTTCCTTCAAAAAAATAAGGAATAGAATAGCTCAGATGCAACAGAACTGGCTCCCTGTATTTCAAAGGAACTGGAGGAAGCAGAATATTGTGTCTGTAATCCAAAATGATGCATCTCTGAATCACTCTTGTAGGTTTGTGCAGTCATTCGAAAACTTGACCTACTAACTTGTAATTCAGTCGAAGGCTGGCACACAAATATCTGCAAAAGGTTCTGCTTTCCTCAGAATGTGTTGACTGCCAAAGAAGCTACATTTGAAAATTTCTACATTTTAAATCCCATGCGATAAGAAAGAATTGTTAACATAGAACAGGATGGAAATGGGCTAGATGGGTTTGTTAGACATCATGATTCAAACCTATGAATCAAAATGTCACTTCTCTGCTGATTTTAGTTATAAACTATTTCTTTTCTCCAAAATTCTTGACATACTCAAATTTTCCTGCTTATGCTAGATTCAAATTACGGAAGTCAGAAATGTTTTTCCCATACAGGAAGTTCCTGTTATTTTACTGAAGTATTTTTATAATTCCTAAAGCTGTGTAGGACAAAATAAAAATAAAGACTATGAAAACAACAAAACTCTCCCTGGATTAATCAAAAAACTGTATTTTGGAAAGAATAAAGATATTAAAGATACATATTTAAATGTTTGGTTATAAGACTGCCAGCCTAAGGAAAATAAACAGTGGATTTGATAAGACACTTGTTGAAAGAAACTTTCATCAGGAAGAATTGCCAATGACAAGACCTTGTTTCTGGGAGAAGAAAATCTTATACCTGTTTAGAGAAGAACTTCAGAAACAGACTTCAGCAGCACTTCAGCAGATGAGCTTTATGTTGTATTGTGCTGTGTGTTGTGGTGCAAAAAGTATGATTTAGGAGAAGACATTCTATCATATCTCATTAACAAAGGCTAAAACCATCAACCTGAATTTGACGTGGTAAGATCTACATAGAATTTAAGAAATGACTTGCAGAGAGACAAAGAGACTGCATGAGGATCCAAACAAAAAGAAAAATAACTGGATTTCTTTTCCTCTAAGAATCTTCATATATTCAAAAATAGAGGAATCCAATTTGAATTAAAAGAAAGTTGCAATATTATAGGTATTGTAATGACAAACAACATCACCTCAGGTTAAAATCCTGGCAAAATATCATCTTGCTCTAAAATGACAGGATGAGCTTCATCTCTCTGAATTCCTCAGCTTGGTACCCATTCCAGTGAGAATATATTCTGTTATCACTGATTATATCACTTATGCAGATAGAAAGTTGGGTGATTCTTCCATTCATGACTCGAAGCGGAGGGCAAGCTAATGAAGGAACAGTTTGCAGATCACCTATTCCCAAAAGTAATATATTTGTCACTGTCACCTGGAACAGGACCTAGAAGTGAAAAAGATGCCAGGACAGATGAAGTAGGAACAATATGAACCCAACATCCAATATTCCAGCCCTGCTGCTTTTCATTCAATGTAATATCGAAACTTAGAGTATGGGCCATGAAGTTTATCTGGATGATAGAGATGATAGAGATGATAGATAGATAGATAGATAGATAGATAGATAGATAGATAGATAGATAGATAGATAGATAGATAGATAGATAGATAGATAGATAGATAGATAGATAGATAGATAGATAGATAGATAGATAGATAGATAGATAGATAGATAGATAGATAGATAGATAGATAGATGATGGATGGGCAGGCAGACAGACAGACAGACCTTATTGAAAGGACAGAGAGGATTAAGGTGGCAATTTTTTGAAGATAGTCAATTCTAAACCCTAGATAATCTTCCCCTACAAACCATGCAGATGTTAAATAGTATCTCTCTGTTATTGGCCACAGATATAAGAATCCCAACACTAGCTTCAAGTGCTTTTGTGCCAAAAATCAGGATTCTGATAGCAGCTTTTCAGACTAACACAATTTATTAAAAGGCATAAGTATTTATTATAGCTCACTTTGCCATCTGCATGGAAAGACTAAATTGATATAGGATTTAATTTGGGATGAAGTAAAGAAGGAAAAGAAGGTAGGGAATGCAGATTACATATGGAACAAACTATAAGTATTTCTTGATTTAGGAACTGAACTGTAATGTGTTAGGAGCTGGTGTGTTTGTTGAGACCTTCTGAAATTATCTGAAAACATTTTATGTATATGAGTTCAAGAGGTTCTTGTCCTGTCATGCTGATAACTTTCCTAAAATGGCTACTTTGAAATCTGTGGTAGAGAATGGAAAATTTGTAGAATAGATCATCCTAGGAGGTTAAAATATTCTGCTATTAACGTACTTTGTTCCTGCTTTGAATCCTGAAGTCAATTAATTCTTTTATTATATGTGGCCTATTTGTCTACATAGACAAACCCACTGTTAGCAGATAATAGGAGAAGAGCATGTGAGAATACCTCTAATGTTCTGTGCGAAGCTGTGGGAGCTAGGGTGGGACTGTAGTACAAATGTAGAGGCAAAGTAGACATCTAGGTTTGATACAGATTCTCCTTTCCATGTTAGTACCATTATTCTGTTGTTTCTTCTTGCTTCTGAGAATATGTTTCATGTTGGGTGTCTGCATGAAAAAAATGGGGCTGAGAAAGTGCAGTGTCATTGTTCAATATGAGTAAGGTAATTTATCATTAAAACATTCGAGTCATTTGAGCTGTAGATGGTAGCCAGTAGTTTCTTGTTATTCTGCTTTTGTGGTCTGTATTTTAATAATTACTCCCTGAGAATTTATTTCTTCTATTGGTTTGTCTATTGATCTCACTGAATGTGTAGTACAGTTAGGGTTGAATGCCTGGATTAATTGCCTCAGTTGAGCAGTTCTGTCAAATGGGCCAATATGAATGCAGTGTAGTGTAGAGCCTGACTACAGACAATAGATCTGTTGGCTCTATAGACAATAGATTTGATTTCTACCTGGAGAATACATGGCAATCTGTAGGTTTACTGCATTGCATGGTGTTCATTTGTCCTTTGTGTAATTCTACCAAGGTATCAGTTCAGTGGATTTGTTTTGTAGATAGCCAAGGCAACATTGATGAAATATTCTTTTCCATGGGTCCAGATGATGAAAGGTGTGGCTTCAGGGGTAAGAATAGTGAAACTATTGTTCTCGGTCAGCTATGAAGATGTTGGCATACTTTGGAGCAATGAATGTGCCAGTGACTGTGCAATCGTTTTGTAAGAGTATGTTGCTGTCAAAAGCAAGCTAGTTGTGGCTAAGTTCAAAGTTACACTGTCTGATAATAAGGTGTGCTGTGTGGCAAGTGATGAGGTTACTGAAAGTTTGAAAGCTATGTTTGTGGAAGATGTTAGTTCACGGTGCCTCAACATGTAAAGTAACTAAAATAGAGTTTTTAGGGAATCCACTAATGAATTTCACACTTCTTAGAAAGTTTATGGGGTCTCCTTTCCTATCTGAGAGTGGCATCAGATCTGAAAACAGACCCCACAAAAGCTGATATTGTGGTTATATTGGTTCCAAAGCCTAAAACCCAGATTATCTGGTTTGTATATTTTGGGAAGTGATAAAAATGCCTACCAGGGCTCTTGGAATTTTTTCAATATGATAGATATAAGATTTTGTAATCTTATATGTACTTGGGATTTTTTTCATCTCATTGTAGAGTTCTTTATTATTTGTTGCTGTGGGATCTGAGGACAGGTCTTGGAAGAGATGGCCCTTGGCTTCCTTGATGTATTCTATCATATTCACAATGCTTCCCCCTTCATCAGTTTATCTGATTATGACATGTTGTTCTTGAGGCCTTGCGTGGTATCTTATTCTGTCTTATTGAAATTGTTGCATAATTTGACTTTTTTTATTAATGATGATTTTATTTGCATTTGTTGGTAAAAGCATTCAATATAGAAATCCAACTTCTGTTCTTCCTTTCCTATGCTTCATCTCAATGTAATGTAGTCATTCCAGGGGTGGGGTTCAAATTTTTAAATAACCAGTTCTCTGGGTATGGCTTAGTTGGTGGGCATGGCTTGGTGGTCATGTGACTGGGTGGATGTGGCTTGGTGGTCATGTTATTGGCTGGGTGTGGCCAACTCAATATCACTCACATCAAGGCACACATCTCCTCGCCTGGCCTCTCATGACTGTGGGGATGCTGCAACAGTGTGAAAAATGGTCATAAGTCACGTTTTTCAGTGCCATTGTAACTTTGAATGGTCACTCCACACAAGCAGAGTACCAGCAAAGGAGGGGGAAAAAACTCCAGAGAAGTTCCTGAGACACGAAGTCTAGTCCTGCCCAGAATGTAATAAGGGTTAACGGAGAGGCAGTTTCTGTAAGCAACACCAGAATGCTTCCTTCCTGCCTTCCTTACAGGATTAGGCCAGTAGTTTCTTCTAACAACCGGTTCTCCGAACTGCTTAGAATGTTAACAACCAGTTCTAGCGAATAGGTGCGAACTGGTAGAATCCCATCCCTGAGTCATTCTATACATCTGTGTTTGCATGTGTGTGTGTGTGTTGTGATACAAGTAATCCTTGACTTATGATCACAATTGAGCCCAGAACTTATGTTGCTAAGTGAGAAATTTGTTAAGTGAGTTTGGCCACATTTGTTAAATGAATCAGTGTAGTTGTTAAATTAGTAACATGGTTGTTAAATGAATCTGGCTTCCCCGTTGACTTTGCTTGTCAGAAGATCGCAAAAGATGATCCCATGACCCCAGGACACTGCAACTGTCATAAATATGAACCAGTTTTCAAGCATTTGAATGTAAATCACGTGACCATGGGGATGCTGCAACAGTCATCTTCTTTTAATGACCTCATAATCCCTTGCAGGGTGGAGTCCGGGCAACTGAATGGAGCTGAGTATTTACTGGCCGGATGCTCTTCCGGTCACCAATGTGGAGTTATATTTCAGCAGATATAGTCTCATCGTGCATGGAGGGAGAAATATCTTCCTCTACTTAGGATCAAATTCACAGCCTCCTGATTGTGAGGCGAGAACTTGACCTCTAGACCACCGCACCACTTGATGCTGCAACCATCATAAGGGTGAAAAATGCTCATAAGTCACTTTTTGCAGTGCTATTGTAACTTTGAACGATCACTAAATGAACTGTTGTAAGTCGAGGACTACCTATGTATGGTGGAAAATGAAATAGAAGAAAGTGTAAACTGCCTCAGACAGCAACAGTCCTCTTGAGCCAGTCCTGCATGTGCCATTGTTATAAACTCCTTCTACCAATCTCAGATTGGTGCAAATCACTTCACAGCACTAGACCTTCCAGTTTCAGAATTCAACCTAAAACTCCTGCCTTTAAGTATAATTTAAAATGTGACGAAAGAGGACCTATGTATCCCTCACCAGAGGACCATTGATGCAATACCTACCACTGCAGTAAAAGAGTGGAATGCTTGTCAGTTTGCCCTTCCTTCAGATGGAGCAACAAGAAAGAGCATTGTTAGAATCACTTTAAAAAGCTACTACAGTACACATAAAGCTTTTGGCTTGCATGGCTTACTGGAGATTGTGGTGCGTTGGAGGACAGAGTATTTCACAATCCAAGCGAGCAAGTGCATTGTTAACATTTCCTTCTTTCCCTCTTCCTGCCATCACTGGTCTTGTGTTCTTGCTCAAAGCATACAAGGCACATGTTAACTGATATTTTTATTTTAGCTTGCACATGCAAAAAAATGCAGAGATTTTTGTGGTTGGGATGTTTTCATGAGTGAGACAGAGACTGCCAGTTTGGAAAAAATATTTTGTCTCTTCTTTGCTTTCTCCCTTTCATGTTATTTTGCTTGGGCTGCTATCCTTCCTGAATAATTCACCTGCCTCTCTCTAGGGTAGAGATATTGCCGATAAGGATAAAAAAATATAAAACTCCAAAGCATCAGCAAGCAATTTCATGTTTCTAAACACTGATAAGTATGTAGGGGAGAGAATCTGGAAGGTAACCTTGAACTTGCATGCCTCAGGTTTTCAGCTGCTGTTGAAATGTGTTATAACATCTAAGCAATGTTTTGATTAAGGCCTGACTTATTTCTCTTCCCTAATGGCTGTAATGAGCATTACTCTGAAGTAACAGTGATTTCAATCACTTCCATCTAAGCAAGTACATTTAAGAATGAAAATGTGTTTAAAATTTTAATTCTTTTGTACAATTCCCGGATTTAGTTCCAGGCTCCAGAACAGGTTTACCAAGCAAGGATCAAAGAAAGCTGTGGGGTTCATCAGCTAAGTAGGGATGATGAGAGACGTTGTCTAACCCACATAACATGAGTTCTCAAAGATATGTGGAACCTGATTCAAGAACGCATGGAATGCTGGAACAACTTAACCAATCTCTATGGAGATTCTCAGTCATCCAGGTCATGGTTATCCCAAAGGTGCTTTTTTTCAAAAAGCAACCGGACTTTGTTTTTTCTCGAAGACGTTTTGCTTCTCATCCAAGAAGCTTCTTCAAGGGAAAAAACAAAGTCCAGTCACCTTTTGAAAAAAGCACCTTTGGGACAACTTAACTAATCTGAATGAAAAATGGAAGCAGAATCAAAATGAACAAGCCCAAATGATTAAAAGCTCCAACTGGTTGGCTGCAGAGAATCAGAGAAAACTTCAATCCATTATTCCACTGTGTATTGATTGCCTGGATTTTTGCAGCCCAGATCTGCTGATAGATATCCTTCTTGGAACAAAACTGCCTATGTTCAGCAGGTATAACTTCTAACTCAATAGGAGTATATGAGTCCTATATAGTAACAGATACAGAATGGGCAAGAGCAATCAATAGGGATATAGAAAAGAGATCAACAGAAAATATTTATGCCTGGATTCATAGGTGGTTAGTCACAATGATGAAAATGTGATGGCACACTGGTGACATCATAACAAATGCCACTCTTCCATACTTACATTCCAACATCCGACCCAAATATGTGGAGGACTTGTATTGCAATGCATGACTCATCCTGTGCCTGTCTCTGATTTCTCAATGAACTCCTCCACATGCCAAACTCAGCTTCTAACCATCATATATTTCCTTGGTGTGTTTCTGCTCGTAAGAAAGATCTTACGTGTTTATATTACTCATAAGTTCTGATTTGTGGGCAAATGTTCCCCCAGACCACAAACTGAGTGTACCTCTGTCTACTATGCCCATGTTCACATTCTCCATAAATATGATAAATAAATTGCAACTGGCTTGTGGTTATTTCAGTTGACCAAAAACACACCTAATCCAATCAGGTCTTCTTCTGTCTGACCAATTGGAAAGTATGAAGAATAGAGTTTGGTTAATAGCCCATCTCTTTTAGCCATTGTAGGTTCCAGTTTAATTTTTCACCCCCCTTCAGTGTAAAAAAGCAGTAAATGTCTATGCTGCCATGGGAAGCTACTGCAGGAAAAAGGAAACACCCAACCTGTCTTATTACCATTCCTTTACTGCATTTAAACATTTCTAAAGATTAAAAAAATGACTGATTAAAACCCAGGAGTTGGGGGGGGGGATATATTGCTTATCAGTACAGAAAAACTGTGGCATTGGGGGGAAATGCCAGTTTTGTCCCAGTTGCAGGAAAATCATGAAGAATCAGAAAATTAAAAAAAAGCTGCCAAAAGTATGCAATTTTAAATTTCTGAGGATGGACTTGAACAGGCACCAAGCCATTCTGTGGAGATACCCTATCTTTCCCAAGGCTAAAACATGGCTAAGTTAATACTTCTGTAATCAAGAAGATAGTTCCTACCATCTATGGGAATGAGGATCCATCATTCCAGCTCAAGATTTCTAGAAGTACTCTGCTGCTCATAATGGTATATTTATGGAAATCTTCCTCCAGTGAGGGAGGGGAACAGAACACTGGTGGATAGATCCATTGAAGCAAACATATTGTTTTTTTTTCTCTATCTCTCCAGTTTGTAATTCCCTCTTTATTGATGCACATTCAACCTTTAGGAGGCCCTGAATAACCCTGCAGTGTTAAGGGTTTGTTCTGCAAAAGTTAAACATGATCTCTACTGTGCTGTGCTGTTGGGTCACTTAATTGTATGCAGGTTTCAAAATATCCCTCAGAGGCATTCTGCTGAGCCTATTGTAACACATGCAGATGTTTATTACTTCCAGCGTTGACTCTGCGGTCTCCTAAACTCAAGCCTCCCCATCTGAGCTCTCTAATCCCCTTTTAAATAATATGAGTGGGCTGCAAAATCTCTTCACATATGAATCTAAGTGTGTGTGCTTAATCTTTCCTGTTTTCTTGATCTCTTATAAAAATAGCAATTCCCTAACAAACTGTCACTTCTACTTTTTGCACCTAGAGAAACTGATTTAACAGCTGGCCTGTTTAAAGAAAAGATCAGGTACAACACTCATTCAATTCCTCCACCATCAGCCCTCTCAAAAAATAATAATAATAATCATGCGAATCTTGTATTATTTCTTTTCAAAGATAAACTTGGTTTGGAGTGAGTTCTAGATGAAGGTTTAGGTCTATTCTTGTGCATTCACAAAAGTATGGACCCATGCACTGCCCATGTGTATTTTACATAAGAAATTGGAGCCACCCTTCCTTGGGGTAGCTTTTGCCCACTTGACCAAAGCTGCAATTGGACTGAAAGATTTGGATCACATATTAAGACAGCTATACTTTTGAGCATTTTGATAACTAATATCCTCCTGCATCCTAAAGTATATTTGTATGCCTGTGATTCATCAATGCCTGTGTTTCTCATTCCAGCCCAATTACTAAGCCTACAGCATGCTCATTACACATCCTTTATAAATATTAGTGAAGCCCAAATATGTTTTGTGGTACATTAATAGTTCTAAATGAAATGTAATGAAAACATTTTGGAAAATAAGAACCACCAATCTTCCTGGTCTTGTTTTTATATTTTTACTACCTGTTTTCAACTATTCACCATTTATTTGACCATTTTCCTATATGTTACTAAAGGTTAATCCTTATGTTCTCCCTAATCCTAGCAATATTTTTATGCTATTTCCTTAATCTCATTTCCAGTGCTCATCTAAAGCAAGCTAAAGTCATGTATCTGTTTCTTTTGATAATTTTGGCCATGGGTTATGATATAATGTGCTTTGTTAGCAATGTAGTTACTGAGACGATCATGGAAGAGATTTTATTGGCATCTTTGGGCTTCTATAGATACACCTTTTTCCTCTGGCATTTCCTTCCTTATGGGCTTAAATTGTGGGGAAAAGCAGGTGCCTGATTTTCAGAGACACATAATACCCCTGTAATGCCTTACTGGTGCTTTCTTCAGCTTTTTTCAAGCATTATGTGGACATGCTAGACACATATGTTTAGTGGTCTTTTGAAAAAAACATCAAACCTATGTTTAAAAGTAGGTTTAAACACAGATCAGAGTAGCACTGAAGGTTGAATTAAACCAAGAAAGAGTCAGATTTTGTCAGATGTTCCTTGCCGGTTCTGTCATCAATGAATTATACATTCTCTGCCTCCTCTGCCAACAAAGCGATTTAACCATACTTTAAAACCATGTTTACTGCTTATATGGGATAGTGGCATTGCTTTGACACTATTCCATGGGTTACTTCCAGATAGTGCAGCTACAATCACTCACTGAGCACAATTTCACTTTTGAAGCATTGTGGAGCTTTCTTGGTGTCAAACTTGCAGCCAGTGGGCCAGATGCATCATGCACTGGCTATGCCCATGACTGGTTTAGCAAAGGGGAAACAAGTCACGTTACATCATGTGATGTAGCTGTGACAACACGAGTTTGATACCCCTGCCCTATATTCTTCTTCCACACCTGTGTTGTGTCAGTGAGACCATTTTGGGACACAGAGTGAATGCTCTTATAGAAGAGTTGTAGACCTCTGTTTAGAAATAGCCTGAATAATCATAGGTACAGAGCACAATTGTAAGCCAGGCAGTATGACAAGTAGCTAACCATACAGGAACAAACACCCACTTACATTTACTCATCTCACTGCCTGTTAGGGAGGTTGATTGGTGGTTGTTTTCAAACTGACATATTATGCTTGGCTTGGGGAGTGGAGACACATTGGAGAGAATCCAACAAGTTCCACTTCCAAGAACAGGAAGGGGAACATCAGTCATCAGAATTAGGCTTGTATTTGGATAGCATGTTCACGTCTTTCACAATGGTGATTGATCGAATCATCTGGCCATTGTAGTAGTGGTACCACCTCTATCTCATTAGTGCCTTATGGCCATGGCTGGTTGATGCTATTAACTGTTGATACATATATGCTCTAACATAAGCAAGATCCCCACTAGTAACATCAGCATCTCTGTCAGCTGTCCAATAATTCTTTAATGTGCTAACAGTAAAGTAATGGGGACATGTTTCGCATTGGCTCAGTAATGGCTGGATGACATTAGAAGTTGCTATAATTGGGGAACTAGGAAAAAATCTCCATGAAATTCTGATAGAATGGAGATTAATATTCTACCAGATCTTTTGTCTGTTTTTAGGTAATCGATTAAGTGTCCTTTAGTATCATTTCTACTGCCATTCTCCTGGCCTTTTGTGCCATAGTAACTTCTTCAAGGGAAAATAACACAAGATAAATTGTGTTTTTCATATTGTAAATCACAAACTTACAGGGATATGGCAGAATGATGATAAATCTTTGCTGTGCTCAGTTTTACTCCACAATTCTTTAGAAGCAGTTTAAGTTTGGTCCATAGTTATCTCTACAATTGCCAACTTGAAGGCTAACAAAGTGAAAACCAGTTGTTACTCAATCACTGCCCTAATCAATTGGAGTTAATCAATTGGAGAATTAAAAAATGGCATTGAATCAGTGCCTCATCCCTCTCACTCCACATTATCATTTCACGTTGAGTTGCTACAGAAGAGCAGTTAAGGTCCTATAGGTGCTTTCCAAATGCATGTGAAATAACACTTGAAAAGATCTTCTGATGGCTGAGCCAACACAGTTGAGGAATAAAGGAATAAGAGTTCCTATCAGTCAGAGCCCAGTCAACTGTTCTGAAAAGAAAATGGCTTCAACTGTGATTTGAGATGCAAAGCCAATCGATGAACAGGGATTATAGCCTAGGATCACACAGAATAGTACCATGTGGAGAGCATTGCAAAAACTGTGCACTGAAGCAGGGGTCTCCAACCTTGGCAACTTTAAGCCTGGAGGACTTCAACTCCCAGAATGCCCCAGCCAGCAAAGCTGGCTGGGGTATTCTGGGAGTTGAAGTCCTCCAGGCTTAAAGTTGCCAAGGTTGGAGACCCCTGCACTGAAGTATCCAGTGCAAATCACCAGCATGCTCTACCACCTTGCGGTGAAATAGCAATAGCACTTAGACCTATATACCTCTTCACAACACTTTGCAGCCCTCTCTAAGCAGTTTACAGAGTCAGCATATTCCTCCCGACAATCTGGGTCCTCATTTTGCCAAACTCTGAAGGATGGAAGGCTGAGTCAACCTTGAGCCTGATGAGATTCGAACTGCCAAATTGTAGTCAGTAGAAGTAGCCTCCAGCATTCTAACCGCTGCGCCACCATGACTCTTGGTACTCAAAAATGCAGTGAGAAGAAATTCTCAAATACTCTAAGAATAAGATAGACCAAGAGAATCTGCTTTCCTTCAAGGCAAAATTAGAAGGCAAATGTTGGCAAATAGTACTTTCCTAATTTGCTTAATAATTGGCACTTCTTGTCTCTAATATCTTTTTTCTGTACTCCTTGATAACAACATTTATCAGTAATGGCAAATGACATTAATGGTACAGTATTGTCCATTTTCTCAAAGACGTGTGGACAGAATTGCTGCCAAACATGCTGATATAGCAGAGATCTGTGATGAGAATGATTGCTTCTTCTAACAGTCCTTTAAAGCATCCACTGAAAATTGGGGTGGGAAAGTTGAGCTGGTTCAGATTTCAACTGCACCCAACCTGATCCAGATCTGTACAAACCCTTCCATGTGGGCAGGCCCCAGACTCACAGCACCTTGGCTTCCCATCTATTCTGCCTTTCCTTACTCATCCCAGGTGATACACCCTAGGAGCTGATGATGTCAGCACCTACGCAGCTGGGTATGCATTGTGTTGCTCATTCTGTGTACAGCTGACAGGCACTTCCAGGAGACTTACAAAAGCAGCCTGAACTTTATAACTTTTGTAATTATCTGTAAACACTAAGATCTTGCATTCACAACGGTTCACAGGAAATGTGTTAAAATGCCAAGAGGGGTGGAAGACAAGGCACTTAAGCAGCTGAAAAGCTTTTAGAGCCTGATGGTAAGGTTCATTGTTACAACTATCTTTATCATTAGTATTGTTACTATTTAGTGAATCCCTGGCTCTTATTATGCAACAGGAGTTGCTTGTGTGGCTAATTAACCACTTGTGTGGTTAATGAAGTCATGAAAATAAACTTTTGCTCAGGAAATCACTGAACTCCATCTCTAAGAGCTGATCTTCTTAGTCATATTTTTTTTAGAAGTTTGTGACTTTTTTCCTTAGAGACTTAAGGCCTTTGGGCCCTTTATACCAGCAATTGTTGTGTTGAGATGGGGAGTGAGCCAACAGACACATCCGTATATATGGTTGATCACACAGTCAGCCAGATGTTTAGACTGGGTTTAGCATTTTTATCCATCTATCAAGTCCTTCCCAAGGACCTGGGATAGCCAGAAGTTGTTTGATAGTGTTACGGGTATCATGGCAGGATATCAGCTGTTTTGCAGTTGACTGGTGGTGATTTTAGCAATAGGGTTGGTGTTGAAGTGGTGCTGCAGATGTTTTGGGATTGCATCCAAGGCACTTATTATTATTATTATTATTATTATTATTATTATTATTATTATTATTATTATTATTATTATTGCTGTTGTTATTGTTATTGCTTTCTTATTATATTAGGTTTAGTGTAGCCACACTCTTCAGTGGACTCTGGGCAGCTTACAAAATGTAATACTAAATTAAAACAGCTAAAATAATAAGCACACACACACACAACCAAAACATTCTGGAACAAAAGCATTAAAACAAACTATCACACACACACACACACACACACACACACACACACACACAAAACACATTAGATCTGGGCTCAAAGTAGGTTTTAACTGTTTTTAGAACCCCAGGAGAAAGCGTGCCATCCATCTCTCCGGAATAATGCTGTTCCAGAAGATGAGAACCTAGACAGAAAGGCAGGTCCATAAGATGATCCTATTTAATAGAAGAGACCTGAAGCTCATCAACTCTGCCTGAATGTACTGAGTGGACAGAAATAATTGGGAAAAGGTGGTCGTCCAGATAATGGAAGGCTACTTGAACCAAAAAATAAACCACATTTGAAAAGACCGTGATCTTTTTGCAAGCGTGCTCAGCAAATAACTTTTTCTAGTGATCTGGATAAATGATATAGTTAAATACTCAGGCTAATGAAGTACATCCACTCCATGCAAACAGGTACGTGGAAGTTCCATGCTACAGCATGTAAAATGTGACAAAGATTAGGAGCAAATCAAAATATAAATGATGTGACTTACCAAGGGTCAGGAAGTGCACTTCTAAGATTTAGAACTGCTGAAGAACTAGACCTGTCTTCTCCATTGTAAAAATATTACATGGCAAACCTAAAGAAAACAAGTTGGTCAGATTTTCATGGGAAACAAAAAGAATCTCTAAATTTCTGAAGGCTTTTTGTACTGTATAAAAGCTTCTCCATTCCATAGTGGCCATTTTATTTTCTTCTTTTCACCTACTATTTTTTCTGCTATTTTTTTCATACCAGAAAATCTTTATGGAGTTAGAGAATCAGGGTGGTACAATATAATTTCAGTAACTGTTTAGTAATTTAAATAACCTTTCTATTTACATTGGTTGAGAAAATTATATTGATCAGCATTGTGAATCTCTAATTAGTCACACTAGCATTAGCAAATATATTGAAGCAACAATTGTGCCCAATATTTGGTTAAACTACGCTGTGCAATTTTTGTATAGTACTGTATACTGTTGTCTCCTATAGAGATTGTGCCCACTTGAACACAGTCCTGAGAGGGAGGGAATATTTATATTTTTTCTTTCCCAAGAACAGTGGAAAATCCAGACAGTCACCAGCAAGGAACACAGTAAAGATTATACTTTGGGAATGTTTTCTTTTGAAATTAAGATTAATTTTAGGACTCAGAGATATTGGAGGTTTTAAATTTTGAGGAAATTTTTAGAGTTTTAAAGAAACTGAGTTGTGTTGACAGCATGATTCAGAGTATGTGTATTAGATTTTAGTGTGGGGGAAAATGCACACATTTCAAGAAAGTTATGGTGCTATAAGCAGGATGATGATGACAGTGGTTCAGGAGGAGAACGTCTCATCAGTCAGTTTCTAAATTTTTCTTAGTGATTCATGAAACTGTGGGAACCCATCCTTGGGCAAGATAAGTTGTTTGAATCTTCTGGTCAGGTTGGATCCACGAATGATATGCTTGAGAAGTAAAAAAAAAGACTCACATCTCCCAAAACCACTTCAATTCCAAGGTGGAACAATTTGATTGGTGGCATAAGCTTTGGGCTGTATTAAGGAGCTTCACATAATTAAGAAAGCCACTGTTGAGAAGAAACAGAAATTGAAGAATAGGAAGGCACTTGCAAGATTGGACTGTGACTTGCAGCAAGGCCTATCATGTAACCTCCACTTGGTGGGGCAACTGAAGCAGATTTTATTTTTCATAATAGATCTGGGAAAAACAAACTCGGCAGCTTCACAGAGGACCACTTGGAGGAAGAGTCAGGAAAGACCTTCAACTGCTGAAGGATGAGGTTATTTACAGGCCAAAGGAAATGGAAACGTCCATAGGAATTTGCAGAGAGCAAAACAAAGATATTAATCTTTTTTTCCCCCACTTTGTCTCACCTCACCTCTTGTCTTATCTACTTTATGGTATTTTCTTGTTACAGGTTGATATGGATAAATAGTAATCAGCTGCAGCACATCTCTCTCTCTCTCTCTCTCTCTCTCTCTCTCTCTCTCTCTCTCTCCCCCTCTCCCCCCCCCCTCTCTCTCTTGTACCACTGCTAATATTAATGGATGGAATTTGGGTTGTGTGGTTAGTTGTTCAGTTTTGAAGTTCCCCAGGTTATACCAGCTTTTTTTCCCCCACCCACCACTGGGAATGAATTTGACCTTGCTTGCAGAACAAGCTTCTGCTTCTCTCTGAATCCACAAGCACTGGAACCTCTTGTAGAAAAGGAAAATGAAGCATGAATCAAAGTGCAACAAGACCATTCAGAACTTTTGCTCTTTCCCATGAAACAGCAACAACAGATTAATACCATTTGTAGAATTCTCTTTTACAGTTTAACCCTACTGCTGAGGAAGTAATACAACTGATGATTCATCCAATTGTGATAATAGTGGGGATACAAGTAATTCCACTATGAGTTACTGTAGGAGTGTATTGGGGAAATGGACTCTGGCCAATAAAACAATCCCCCCCAAAATTACTGTTGTTGCTGTTACGAATATGCAGAAAACAGAAAATTGTTGGTCTCATAATAGTGATGTGGGGAATGTTTGTGACTATCCTAGACTATTCTATGCAACATGTAAAGTGTATAGGTCATTGATCAACATATGTTTCATTGGAAGATAAATGTGCAATATCACAGTTGTGTTTGAAACTTGGGTATTCAGAATAGAAACATTGGCGGGACTATCAGAAGGCAATTTTGGACATACTGAAACTAAAGTCTAGTGGAACCAGAGAGGCTTCATCTTTGAATGGAATGGAATTTAAGTTCTCTGAAAGTTTGCACAGCAAATAATTTTTTATGGATCATATTGGATATAGAGTTTAGTGACTTATATGATGAATGCAGTCTACTGCAATCTGCACAGTCCATCTTAATGTCTAGGTCTGAAGTCCCCTTCCAACACTGGATGGTTGAAAGAAGTAATTAACGAATGGCTACTGTTCAAGAAAAATTGAATTAAAGCTACTGGGATTTATGAAACTGTATGCAATAATAAACCATTTAGTTTCATGAGATATCTTGTTAGTTTGGTGCTTCTCTACGAATAAAACTGTGACAGAAACAGCCATTCTGAAATCAGCACATTCAAAATAAGTCAGTCATGGCAGGTGAGTTCAGGAAGACAAATAAAAACAAATAAAAACTGCAAGGCCAGAAATATGATTTTATTCAGCAGCAGCTGCATGAGAAACAAATATATTCTTTATGGAACAAGAGAAACAGATCCACTTCACATAGCAGCAGCAATAGCAGCAATAATATTGGCACCTGTTCTTTCAAGCTGTATGGTGAACACATACAAAAGTACCATGTAATGTTCCCAACCATGACAACAAAGGAAGCATCTCTTCATTGTCCTTTTGAGTCTCCCTCTCAACAGGAAAAAAATCAACCAGTGACTTTCCTCACCAGGAAGAATGTTAACTACTTTTGCCATCTCTTCAGGACATTTCAAAGCATCCTTGTTCCACATAGCTTCATAGAATATAGGGACCATATTCAGACATATTCGTTTTCAGATTTGTGGATTGCATCAGCTATCAACAGCAGCAGCTATTGCAATTGTTAGCTTAGGGTTTTGTGAATTATCCAAGAAATCTGGATTGAATAAGTTGGGGGGGACTAGAATAGGTAGCAAGACTTTTGTCACATTCATGTAGCTATCTATTATCATAAGCAAAAAAAAAAAAAACATTCTGAGATTTTGTGAAATCCTAGCATGCATTCAACCAATATGGTGCTGTAAATGCCATAGAGTGTTTATGAGACCTGATCTATCTTGCAAGTACCACAATACACCCAAGTCCATTGCAGTTAATGAGGGTTTCAACTGACCTGAATAGTTAGCCACTGAGAATTTCTTTAAGCTAAGTGTATAGTAAGTGCAGTATTCACAATCAAGTTATAGTTTCAATAAAGTGTGGTCAAGTTTTTGAATTGTTCAGATTCTTTTTGTTATGTTGTTGTTCAGGTGAAGGGCACAAGGAGCAAGGGAAAGAAGCAGAAATGTCTTTAAATTAGTCTAGGCATTGTGGCCCTGATGTCGACAATCTAAGAATTAAATAGAACAGGGAAAGTACAGACTGAATATGTTGGTCATCACACCACTGTGGTGCTCTTTGGTTCTTTTCTCACTTTAGGTAGGCCTGCTGAGGTCAGAACCAGAAGCCATTTGGGACTTTTTAAACCATTCAAGCAGTCAACTTCTGGTTTTTAGACTGAAGTGTCTAATGCAAGCCATATTCACACACATACACACACACACACACAATGACAAAACGTGCAACGTGACATCTCAATCCATAGCCCTGATGCAAGTACATAAGTCAAAGACCTTGTGCCAAGATATCATGCCACACATTTCATCACTTATCTTCACCCTCAGAGGAGGAAAAGAAATCAAAAGAGCAAGATCAGCACTTTTAATATGGAGAATTATCATCCATTAGCTATTTCCTGCTATTCATTCTACCCAACACAGCACTCTAGGTTTGTGGACAGACGGTTGCTGCCAAGGGTCTAAGAGTTCAGAAGACTTCATTCTCAATTCTGTGGATTCTTCTGCCTTTAGCAGAAATCACTTATTTCATATAGGCTTCCCAGGGGGGGCTCCTTCTTACTGTAAGTGGCACTAATAGGAACAGACTTGAACCTGGACCTGATTCTAATCCATGCTCCCTATTTGCCAAGTAGTACCAACCTGGTAACACAGTATGATGGGCTACAGACTTAAAAGTGCTGCTGTGACATGGTAGCATTAGCCGCATTGCAGATGTGATTCTGAACTGGGTCAGCTCGGTTTGTTGATAGGTGTTGGACCTCATTTTGATTTGAGAAGCCGGTGCTTCTCTTTATCGCATGCTTGGCAAGAGATTCCGCTGAGTTTCACAGGGCCACGAAACAAGCCTACTGACAACTGTAGCCAATGTGCATTAGTCAAAACTTTGCTAATCCTGGAAGAATTTTTCCCAGATGGAAAGATTAGAGATGATGAGAAAGATGTTCCAGTCAGATGAGAAAAGTTTATTGGGCTTTGTTCTGAGTCATCCCTTGGAATTCTTCAGAGCTCCTGTTACCAGTACAATCTTAGTGTGGGGCAGCCCCCCTGAGGCTTGTACCTGTCTGAAACCGTTTATGCAAAAGGGCTGAGAGAATTCTGGTCATAACAGAGAATTACTAATGGAATGTTTGGTCTTTCTGGGAAAAACAAAGTCATAGAAGATGTTGCAAAATTAAAAAGGGGGAGAACATGAAGAATATAATAAACTAGTAAATTGTCCAAGTTTTTTAATGGAAGCCTTCCTCAGAGATGCAAAAATTAAAACTTCTCTGTCTTGTTTGATTTGGATGTTTTGTTCTTCTCATTTCCAAGGGGGCAGAATTGAGCAGAAATGAGTTTCAGAAAGTGGAGTGAACCTGGTAGTGTAAGAAACTATTTGGTCTCTTCTGTGCTTATCTCTCATATTTTAAATAATTTTAAAAATATAATTTGGAGGAACAATTAATGTTTTGGGAATGCATTGCTTTTCTTTTTCTTTAAAGAGGAATTTATAGTGTGCTGTGCAATTATTTTTTATAGCATCTGTCCAATCCAGATCCCTAGCTATTAATAAATTTAAAAAATACCCAAGGGATTCAGGATTAAGCTCCTAAACTTCATTTACTTTACTTTCTTCAACCAAGCTTGTCACTAAAATGCCTGCATACCACGGCATATGGGGCACAATTCACACCATAGGTACTATTATGGCAAGAGACAGTAACACAAAACCCTAAAAGAAATCGTAGTGATGTTGTTGGCCCAAACAGTGCAGTGAATTAGTAGCCATGGCAGAAAACCAAGTTTGCAGGTACAGAAAAAGACATTGGCTTGGAGGGGGAAAAAAGGCTTGTCCAAATCTTGTGTTAGCTGATAATATTGAGCGCATCAATTAATGAGTGGAGCTCATCGCGCACATTTGTCAGGGAGTGGCAGATCTTCTGTGGGTGGTCCAAAAGCTCAATACTGTAGGTGTAAGGATCATATTTCACAGAAAAAGGTCGCTTGATATGTGCGGCGTAGACCCTGAAAAGAATAGGACAGACATCAAAGGTGGTAATGTAGGTGGGCTACTGAAAATGTTAAGAGATAAAGAAGCACATTGTGTATAAATCAGCTTTCCTAGCCTGGACCTCGGAGAACAACATGGCCATTGATTGTCTAGGACAGAGCTGTAAAACTCCCAGCCAGCGAGCTGGATGCGTCACATGCTGGCCACACCCACGCCCAGTTTAGCGAAGGGGGGGAAGTCCCGATACGTCACGTGACGCCATCGTGATCGAGTTTGACCCTCATGGTCTAGGATTATGGCAGCTCTGTTTGATGTTCTCTGGGATTATGGGAATTAATCTGGGAGCAAAGGATTAATATTGTTATGAATCATTAAATACACATTGTAAGGTTCAACTACATTAAATTTAGTTGAATCTTACATATTTTTAGTCTAAAAATATACAAGTTTATCTAAACTCATCCCTGTCCTTTGCCTAAATATAAATTCATTCTAAGCAAGCTGGTATCTCTGCCATGCTGTATATAAAATAGAAATGCATTTTCCACTTTTTGTTCAATAAATTTCACTAAGATTTTATTTCTTTCTACCTCTTTTAATTACATCACAGGAGTTTTTTTAAAAAACAAAAAATCCATATTGTGCTTAGGTAAATTAAACATGCAACAGGTTCTTTGCTCGCTGAAGGACAGCCAATTTCATAAATGATATATTGGCAATGCATTTCAGTGGAGCCAAAAGCTACAATTGAAAATAGCTGGCTACTTTGTGACCAAGGATGGAAGCCACTGAACTGATGAAGGATATGAAACAAATTGTAATAGCAAAAAGGCTGCAAACTAGAGGCTCAGCAGATAGAGAGTTTTATGTCACAACACAAGGTAAAAATTAAGTCACCAGACTGAACTGGAAAATTTATCTGCTCAATTGCACACATACATATAGTTAGAATCATTCTTATTGTAAAAAAAAATTATTATTTTTTAGTTGAGATGATATTGTAGGCCACAGGTGTCAAACTCGCGACATCACGTTGCCATCACATGACGTTTCATGGCATTTGAGTTGGGGTGGCATGACCTGCGTGTGACATATCCAACCCACAGGCCACCAGTTTGACACCCCTGTATGTATGCCCTTTTCCCTCTTCATCTGATGAAGCTTCATCTATAACTGTTGGAGATGTAGCCCACATAACCTAGCGTAGTAAGGAATGAATCTCTATAGGACACAGTAATTTCAGATTATTTATGTTATGGCACCATCTAGTGGCTTTGGAAAATAATATTAACTTGTCCCGTTCCCCCCTCCTCCAAAACAGCAGGGCAAATATTAACCTTTTCTCTTGTTTTACTGGGTGACTGCCTTTGATCACTAGTTCGTACTGATATTTAGATTTATTTTGGGATGCTGTGTGCCAATATTCTCTTCAGAATAAATTATGAGAATGGTCTTTGAAAAATCTGGCTCCAGGTAGTGTCCCTTCCCAACTTAAAATTAAAAAAGAAGCTAGAAGAACCATACAACTTTTTATGTGGTAGCATGTGCTATGGTACTACAGCCCGTTGGAGTTCTTTCCTGTACATACAGTATATTTCACTCATGCACACTTCTTATCCTCCTCTTTAATAATATTGGTGGAAATGGAAACATATGGAATATTACTTTCTTCCCTAACGTAAACTTCCTTGAATCTTTAATGAAAACCAATCTGTAACAACAACTTACTGAACAGCAATTTTCACTGAATCTTTTGAGAACAGTGCAGTATTTGGAGAGATGCAATCTTGGTTAATCGAGGGACATGGTGGCTCAGTGCCTAAGACACTGAACTTGTTGATCAGAAAGGTCAGCAGTTCAGCAGTTTGAATCCCTAGCGCCGTGTAACGGAGTGAGTTCCTGTTATTTGTCCCAGATTCTGCCAACCTAGCAGTTCGAAAGCATGTAAAAACGCAAGTAGAAAAATAGGGACCACTTTGGTGGGAAGGTAACAACATTCCGTGCTCCTTCAGCATTTAGTCATGCCAGCTACATGACCATAGAGATGTCTTCAGACAGCGCTGGCTCTTTGGCTTTGTAACGGGGATGAGCACCGCCCCGTAGAGATGGAAACGACTAGCACGTATGTGCGAAGGGAACCTTTACCTTTACTAATCTTGGTTAATGGAGGTATCAGAATGGGGCTTGGAGAAAAAAAGCAGTTGCTAACTAGATCAGTGGTCCACAACCATTCTAGCTTGTGAGTGGCAGACGCACACCTGTGTGCACAGCTCCATTTGTGGGAGCTTTATGCGGTAATGCCCTTTACTCGTGGGAATGGAGGGTGCTTGCACTTGTGCGTGAAGTTCCACTCATGCGAGCGGCAGGCCCTTGTGCTTAAGCAGGGGCACCGCGCACCCATGGGCATGAAGCTGCGCTCACACAAGCAGAGGGCATAAGCACACAAAGCTCCATTCGTGCGAATGGAGCTTCACACACGTATGCTTGCCCACCACTTGCATGAGTGAAGCTTCGCACATACACGCATGCCCTTCTCTTCTGTGGCCCAGTTTTGAACAGGCCATGGCCCAGTAATGAGTCATGGCCCGGGGGTTGGGGATCCCTGAACTAGATGACAACCAAGGATTTGCTGTAATCCAGTGGTCATTCCCATTATTCCATATAATTCTATTATAATGTAACCAGCAATCATTCCTGATGAAATGTGATACCCATGTTGCAAAATTTGAATATGTGGAACAGAAGTCTCCAAACTTGGCAACTTTAAGACTTGTGGACTTCAACTCCCAGAATTCTTCAGCCAGTATACCTGGCTGGAGCCAGTATACCTGGCTGGAGAATTCTGGGAATTGAAGTCCACGAGTCTTAAAGTTGCCAAGTATACCTGGCTGGAGAATTCTGGGAATTGAAGTCCACAAGTCTTAAAGTTGCCAAGTTTGGGGATCCTCTGATCTAGAAGATCATATTGTTATAGTGGTTTATAATACAGTTACCTGATTTTCATAATTTCTTAAGTATCTATTTCACTATCAACTCTCATCAGATGTCTCTAAGTGGACCCAGGAGTTATTCTGGAAAGAGCATTTCCCTTTGGAAGCAATCAGTTACAGTCTTATGCACACATATCTGTAAGTGCTACTGAATGGAATAGTCAAAAGGCACAAACAGGGAAAAAAATTAAAAAAACCTTCGCAAAAAAAAAAAAAAAAAAAAAAAAAAAAAAAAAAAAAAAAAAAAAAAAAAAAAAAAAAAAAAAAAAAAAAAAAAAAAAAAGAAAAAAAAAAAAAAAAAAAAAAAAAACAAAAACCCCCCCCCCCCCCCCCGCGGAAACCATGTAATGTATTATAAAAAATATTTTTTAACTTTTGTATATATTTTAATGTTTTAATATTCTCATTCAATTATGTTTGCTATCCTTATTATCCTGTTGAAGAAAAATAAGCAATACTAAAAATAAATTCACAAAGAAAAAATCAAGAAACCAGTTGTAAATGCACATACATATACAACCAGAATAAATTTAATTTATTCCACATTTACCAATGCTGTAATTTAGATTTCATTTAAAAAGCAAAAAAAGGCAAAAAAAATATTTTTTTAATTTTTGTTTGGAGGAAAACCTTTCTTCTGATGATTTGGTTAAGAAAGAAACCATTCATAATCTGCAGCAATCGAAACTCTATATTGCTGTAACTGCTAGACATATAGATCCCCATTCTCCAATAATACAACCAGTTATGATTCTTACCTGAGTTTAGCTTTGGCATCATTAAAACTCTCTGATACAAAATAAACAGGCTGATAAGTCTGATCTTGATAGGGTTGCATGGCTGTCATGTCAGGGTCAAAGTCCCTTAGTTCCGGTTCATCAGACAAAGAGTGCTAAATGAAGGAAAGGAGGGAGAAGAAAGCAGGAGAACCCCATAAGTCAACTACTGCAGCAATCGACCAAATAGGATCAACCAAGCTCAGAAGCAGCTGCTGCACTCTTCAGTTTACCACATTGGGGGGTTTCAAAAAATTTTACTATCAGTTCTGTGGGTGTGGCTTGGTGGGCGTGGCAGGGGAAGCATAAACGTGAAATCTCCAGTCAGAAGTGGTGTTTGCCAGTTCTCCAAACTCCTCAAAATTTCCGCTACCGGTTCTCCAGAACTGGTCGGAACCTGCTGAATACCACCTCTAGTTTACCAGTAGCTGGATGGAGGTAGATGGGGGCAGCACTTACTATGAGCTCTCCATAGGAAGAGAGGAGGCCAGCTCCATAGGCTTTAATGATTCCGTTTTGCTTGCAGAGCCCAAATTCCACTGTGAACCAATAAAGCTGCAGAGAAAAGTGAGATGGGGAAAAAAAAGCAGCAATGGTTAGCTTTTTCTTTTCCATATTAAAGAGATAAATTTGGGTTTTTTATTGCATCTGTTCCTTTTTTGCATTGCATTTGAGAAGACAATTAGAAGATCTTCTGAGGAAAAAATGCATTATTATTTTTTTGGTTCTTATAAATCAGTGTTTGTTTTCTCTTTGTTGTGTTTATGCTGGAGTGTCTACTAATAATATTATTTCTTGGTGCCTGTTACTCCTTATATTGAAAACCTATATCTGATTATTCTATCCCAGTTTGGGCCCGGCCAGCTACATTGGCTACAATTCCTAGAAATTCTGATTAGCCTAGCCAAAATTGGCATTTCGTATCAACATTTACAATCAAAATATATATGCAGAGCAGAATTTCACAGAAGCAATTACAGCTCTATCTGTATATCCTAGAATTAAGGACTTACTGTTGAAAGTTTTTCGATCTCCTCATCAGTTGCACCCAAAGATGCAAGACCAATGTCCTAGGAGCAAAAGGAAAACCATCATGTAATTATTATGTGTTTTTCCCCATGACCATTATATGTTTTGTGGGCACAGCTCGATTTTTATGACTCACACAATAGGATTCGGTAGATTGGGTCAAAATTCAAAATATTATGACTTTCCAACTTCATCCCCTCCAAAAATTAGCGGAAGTTCCATAATTCATAGCCAGATTGGTAAATGCTTCTAATTATAAAGTGGCAATCTTCCTGGCTAGGATATTATGATCCTGGCTACAACCTGATGAGTTTTTATTTCAACCATATTTGTAAAAGCCCATTATCTATTGATTTTAATAGATAATGGTAATATAATCAATATCAATTATATCAATTGATATAATATTGATATTATTATGGGAAGTCCATAAATCGATGTATACTGAATGCAGATAGAATTGCATTGTTTATGGCCTGTTTGCAATCGTGAAATTATTTTTATAATTACTTCAAGATATTCTATTGCATATTTATTTACTTATTTATATTTCATATTTCTAGGCCACCCACCTCCCTCAAGGAGAGACTCCAGTATACACCAAACTGTATTTATTTTTTTACAATTCTTGTAATTGTTATCTCTATTTTGACATTTAATAATCTCTTTGGAGTACTACGATTCTGTTTGGGGTACTCTGATACATACATATGGCTTTAATCCTTTTTAAAAAACCAATTGGAGCCCACCCATTGATAGGGACACTTTGCAGAAGATCCAAGAGGTTCATTTTAATTGCTAAACAAGAACAAATGGGGAGAGATGATAAGAAATGAGATTGTGATTAAACACGAAGGGGAAGGACATCCTAGTTAAGATATCTAGGCAACATTTGAACGGTTGGGCCACAATTCTGCTTTTTGAGTTTCCAGAAATTCTATGAGTCCATTAGGTGCTATAGTGACATTACCTACAATAATAGTGACTATTAACATTCTTAGGGAGGGAGGCAGGGAGGAATTTAGTAGAAATGGAAATAGAAACTACACCCATCTCCACTTTCAGCCAGGGGTGGGATTTGGTGGTTCACCAAACCAGCCATAACATTAGCTATGAGTCCACCCGAATCCGGGCAAACCCATAACAGCCCATCCTTAGACTGAATGGATAACGTCATCATGTTCCTTATGTATTTTGGCAATTTTATAAAATGTCATTTTATAAAAGAGTGCTTCTTTGATCTGGGAGCACCTTCTTGTTGGGTTATTTTTCAAGTGCCACCATCCCAGTCAGCATGGCCAATGATTGCTCCAGTGGCAAAATAGAGATTGTACCTTCATCACAAGGTGGCTCACCTGAGAGAACTGTGCAAATGTCTTATCAGCCAACATTGGTACGTGTCCCAGAAGTTCATGACAGCAGTCCCTTTGGAAAGAAAAACAGCTACTGTTTTTCAGTCTTCTCTGATTCTGAAACAGCAAGCCAAACACTAAAGAAGCCAATTCTATGAGGTGGTACTCACGGCTCTGGAGAGTGCATGGGAGAAGAAGCATGGCGGATGTACTGTGTACACTGAAACACTCTGAAGGCTAAACTGGCTAAGAAATCCCGAGCTGAGAGAAGGCCAGCTACTGGTCGGAGTTGGAACCCAGTTCTCTCTGAAACAATCCAAACCATCTCTTATGTTTCCTTGTATCATTTAAGAAAAGATGAACTTTAAGAGCTTACCTGGGTCTTTTCAAAGTAAGGTTGTATTTGCTTCAAACATGATTTGGGAGAAGTGCTCTGGATCTTGCACAAAAGGAAATTGTAGCTGTTTTAAAGGTCCCATTAACTTTAATGATTTGATTCTTTAAAGCAGCCACAACTTTTTTCGGGAGGAGGGACATGCAGGCTTTCCAGGAAGCCTGAAAATAATCAGGCCAATGGTAATGGAAACATTTTTTTTCCTTAATCATTTTCAAAGCATGAACACCTTACTGTTTAGAACTGAAGTTTGTGTTATACTGTAGCTGTTCAGGTACAGCTGAATTTTATGGAGGGATACAACTGGTCTCTTTCTAGCATTTTTTTCAATTTTGTACATATTCTTTTGGAAGTCTATTCATTCCAGATCTACATTATTATTGGAAAATATATTTATATTGATGGAATCCCATAATGTCTGTTTGAAAACCAATTGCATTGACAAATGTGATTTGGGTTATTGCAAATATATTAAAGATATAGTCTTAATGTTTATCTTTTTAAAAAAATCTTAATGTTTATCTTTTAAATAAAAGATTTCTATATTTCCTCCTAAAGTGCAGTTTTATTACATATTTTGGTAGGATTTCTTGAGAAAAAAACTTCAAAAATCTTCACAAATGCAATATCCCAATGGATAATTATTTGGATCTACACATTAGTCCAGAAAAGGCAGAGCAGATTTGTTCTTCTCAAAATGAGAATAGATTCCTGAAGCATCCTTTTGTTTTTTTGAAGAACAATAGCCTTATGGGTGTTCCCTTCTACTGAGCATCTTTACAGAGCATTTTGGAGATTTCTTCTTGAACTCCCTCTTGCAGAAACCATAATTATCTTTTGATGTTTTATGAACAGTGACTTTTTTGCCTTACTTTGGCAGATTATTTTCTTTACCTGGCCAAGGAGATGTGACCTAAATATTATAGAGCATTTTCTTCTGAGAGCAAAACTGAATTGAATTGAATTTCATAATAAATGAATATACAGAATTGGAGATTGGAGAACAATGTTTTATATTGTTTCATAGATTTTGTCCTGGATAAAGAGTAGTATTTTATATGCATATATATATAAACACACACACACACATATGTGTGTGTGGTCAGCAATTTGGCAGTTCAAATCCCTAGCACCGCATAACAGAGTGAGCTCCTGTTACTTGTCCCAGCTTCTGCCAACTTAGCAGTTCAAAAGCATGTAAAAATGCAAGTAGAAAAATAGGGACCACCTTTGGTGGGAAGGTAATAGCGTTCCATGCGCCTTCGGTGTTTAGTCATGCTGGCCACATGACCACAGAGACATCTTCAGACAGCACTGGCTCTTTGGCTTTGTAATAGAGATGACCACCACCCCCTAGTCAGAAACAACTAGCACATATGTGCGAATGGAACCTTTACCTATATATATACTTTATATAGGTATTTTTATTTGCTATTTATTATCTAGATCAGGGCTGGTCACTCTGTTTTGTTGCCCACAAGGTCTCTTCAGTTAGGTCCCATCTAGAGGTCCCAGAAGTATTGCTGAAATTGGGCAGCAAATCTATTAAACCACAGAGGTGAAAAGCTTCAAGCAGGGTTAACACCATAAAAATGTACAGTTCTCTAAACATGGCCACATACTTACCTTTCAGGAAACAAGAGACATCCTCCAGCTGAGGAATGTTGTTTTCACTATAGCCACTGTACCTTTCCAGTAAATGAAAGGCATCCAGGTGCTCTTTGCAGGCATGAGTGGGATAAAGACTCTTCAAAGTACTGTAGACTTCCCTCCTTTAAAAAAAAAAAAAAAGGTAACATTTATATCTTTCCAGAGTATTTGCATAGAAAAGATAATTACCTTAGAATTCTGGCAATCTGTTTAGGATTGTTGATTGAAACATTATTTTATTTTATAGTTTTATTTTATTTTATTATTTTAAGAACCACGGTGGCACAGTGGTTAGAATGCAGTACTGCAGGCTACTTCTGCTGATCATTGACTGCCAGCAGTTTGAAAGTTTGACTCTCACCAGGCTCAAGATTGACTCAGCCTTCCATCCTTCTGAGGTTGGTAAAATGAGGACCCAGATTGTTGGGGGCAAAAGGCTGACTCTGTAAACCACTTATAGAGGGCTGTAAAGCATTGTGAAGTGGTATATAAGTCTAAGTGCTATTGCTATCATTTTGTCTTTGATTCCATCTCGGCACTTAGAGACTGCCTGGAAATGACCCTGTGGTTTTCAGAAGTGGTTTGCTATTGCCTCCTTCCTAGGGCCTATGACAATTCACCATGGCCAACTTGCCATGGCCAATTCACTGCAGGACAACTCGCCACTGCCATCTCTTCACAGGACAACTCACTGTGGGATAAGAATTACACTAATATCAAAGAAATGGTGCAATAGAATCATTAAGGAAAGGGTGCAAAAGAAGGACAGAATGAAATGTAAACGGGAAAAAATGAAATAATTTTTATTTATTTATAAAAAATTAAATAGAATTGTTAAATCGTCCCACAATGAGTTGTCTTGTGGTGAGTTGGCCATGGTGAGTTCTCCTGCACCAAGTTTCCATGGTGAGTTGGCTGTAATGAATTGGCCATGGCAAGTGGGCCACCGCAAGTTGGCTGCAGTGAGTTGGCTGTGGCAAGTTGTCCCATTTCCCCTTCCTAGGGCTCTGAGAGAGTGACTGGCCCAAGGTCACTCATCTGACTTTGTACCTAAGTTGGAACTAGAATTCACAGGCATCTTGTTTCTAGTTTGGTACCTTAACCACTATATCAGAGTGGAAGACCATGAGATGTTTATAATATATAAAAACGTGAAAAAATATAGTACAAATGTCTGGGTAAAAATATTTTTCTGACCTAGAATTATTGTGAGTCAAATGATACCTTAAGAATTCAGATGAAAATGGTGGTACAGCTATTGTACTAGAAAACGCAATTTGACTATTCTGAAAGGATCTAAGAAAAGATCTAGAAAAGGTTCCTTCACACTTACCAAGTGTTAATCTCCTCTTCTGTGTAGTCAACTCGAGGAATTGGGTCTCCACTATTAGAAGAATACAAGGAGCAGGTACTTAAAAATAATAGTGTAGCAAATAATATAGACAAGCCCTGCAATATTTAACTAAGTCATACCCAGTCATGCCTGAAATCTGTCACAGAGTACCATATGCTAGATTATAGAATACCATAAACTAAATAACATCAATTGATTGAAACAAAAGAGAGATATGATAGTTAGAACCACTAAATTAACCAATCAATAAAAACACTTAATTCTTATATGGGTACTATGAGCATATGTATTTTATTCTAAAGGATGGCCCTTTATTTCAGAAAACTATCTTTTAGATTTATTTATGTATTTATTTTCATGGTTTTGTCATTGAATTTTCCATTGTAAAGCAAAATTATAAACATTTTTTTATCCCTATGAACCTTTCAGATATGCCCTTTTTCAGGTTTATCCTTTACTTTTTCTAAGAAAATATGGTCACTGTAAGTAAGAGCACTCATTTATAGGGTAGATCAAGTGTGATCAGTTAGATCCTCAGTGTTTTGAGCCAAAGGGACCACTTGGAAGTTTGAGATCATGGCACCCAAGTCACTTAATACCAGAAGGAAAAGAAAACACTGAGATGCAGTAAAGATTATTATAATTTTTTCTAAAAATGGCCCCGAGTGAAGGTGTTCAATATTTAGATCCAAATGAAAAAGCTACATCAGAGCCAACATGGGTGTGCTTGCTTTATCTGTCAACAGTTCATTAAAGAAGCTGCACCTTTTTTGGGGGGGAGGGCTTTCTTGGTAAAAGTATTATCTCAAAAAAAATAATACACATTTTAATTAAAGGTGTCCCCAAATCTGAATATCTTTCAGCTCTAAGAAGAGAGTAACCAACACTCTAATTTAGAATTAGGTTGCAGTAATTTGATTCAAGTTTGAATGTGTGAATTGATTGAAGGCAATAGTGTCACACAACACAACTGGCAAACATGGGACACTGGAAGCAAGATGGAAGAGTGTGAAAGAGAAGAATGATGAAGCAGGGAAGGGAGAAAAATAAAACATGTTTAGAGGAATCCATAGATAACAGTGGGCAAGGTGGCAAGTCTTACTGCTTATAGTGAAAAGCAATTTCTGCAATCATTTTTCTTCGCTCACGATATACTTGGTCAGAGAATCCCTTGGAGAGAAAAAAAAGACCATCTCAGATTTGAACTCAACAGTATTATTTAAGAAGATACCAAATTCTTATTAAAGGTTCAAGAAGAAGCAAGAGCTGATACGAAGGAGTCACTTGTCTAAAGACATTCCAACACTGGCAGTTTTATTTTAAATCTCTTTGCTAGTGTTCCCTAGCACTAAAATTTGCCTTTTTACATTTGTCATAAGCATGTTATGACCTCAGGGCAAACAGTTCAGATTTCATCAGTACATATGTGAAATTGGGATTTTTCTCAATTTAAATCACTTCACACGTGAACTGCGCAGATCAATAAGAATGACAATTTCTTATCTCATAAAATGAAACGTTAGGTTATCCTCCTGAAGAAATAATGAAAAAATGTTTACTTACTGGGTGATCCAGATCCAAATCAGGGTCAAATTTGGTAACTAAATGGTGGCATAGATCTAACTCCGAAATTTTCCTTGGAAACCAATGAACTGAAATCCAAAATAAGAAAGAGGAAGTTAGGTGAAAGCCCACAAAGTGATATGATGGAGTTGGTGATGGTGGGAATGTTGAGTTTTATGTAAGAAGATCAGAAGCAGAAACATAAAATAGTTGCTCCTATTAATATCAGTAATCCATGAACTGTATTTATCTGCCAATACCTGGCAGCATCTCCTTTAGCATAACATAATAACCATGTAATTCTTTTTTTTTTTTTTTTGGCCACCATTCTTTTACTTGAATATAAATAAGAGACAAATCCCTAGGAAAAAGGTGAAATAATCCATATCACTGAATAATATGGAGAAATTGCAACAAAATGAATCTAAGATTCTCATAGGCATTCTTAGACATAGTAGCACTGGGAAAACTGATCAAACAGAAACTCTGATTTAGGTCTTTGTTATCGCCCCACCAAAAGCAAACTGGGGATCGGTGGGCTTTGACCATTCCAATTCATCAGCATTGGTCACTACTGGATGATCTAAAATAGCCTTTCTCAACTTAGTCTTATCCATATTCATTTGACTTCAAATCTCATCATCGCAGCCAGCATAGCTGTGACCATGCAGTTTTTGAGGTTAGCTATTTATCAGATTTATATGGCTACTCATTTCACAGAAAGTGACTCTAGGTGGTGTACAACAATGCAGTAAAAACAGTAAATAAATCACTCACTAAAACCTTTCTATAATGATTATTAAAATGAATTAAAAATTAGAAAAACAAGCTAAATTTGGGAAAGAAAATAAGAAAAGGAGTGACATTAATAGTAAGTAGCTATCGCACAGGTTCATCTGTCCCTTGCTGGCATAACAAGTCTTGAGGGAACTTCAGGAGCTCAAGAGTGATGAGGCCAACCTTGTACCTGGGAAGGGGGGAGTTAATGAACTTGCCTTCAGTCAGGAAGTTCTTTGAGATCAGAGATGTAGTCCTCTGAATCTCAGTGAAAGTAACAAGACTTACTAATTAGATCCACAGATCTAGAAACATATGTGGAAAGTTAGTCCTTTGAAGAAAATAGATGTATATATTTCTTAATGTTTTGCTGAATAATCAGTAGATTGCAATGCAAGGCACTGAAAAGTGATTTATGAAATTGTCAGGCATAAGCAAACCAGAACCACTTCATGAATAGACCCTAGTAAAAGCTTTATTGCTGATCACCTATATTACAGGAATCTTGTCAGACAATCTGCTTTCCCTTGGGAAATGGCAAATATAGGCCTAGAAGTTTGAAACAACTCTGAAACAATTCTAACCTGGAATGTCTTTTTACACACACACCCAAGGCCCCCCTCTTCTTTATCAGTGATTCCATTTCATCAATATCTCCTGCTCCTCATATATTATATAAGCCACAAAGTCCTTCTTACACTTGTCTTCTTTTGTGCTCCTTACATCTTCTGACACCCTTTTAAGGGAACTGATGAATGTGTTCAGCGCAGAGCAATGGAGTTCACATCGCACAAAGTATTCCAGGTCAGGAGAACCTTCTCGTACTTTCTTACAGGGCCTTGTTTCCAAATGATGAATTTTGGCTTCAAAAGTCTTTAGAGACAGAGAGAAGGGAAACAGTAACTGAGAAAAAATACGGAGGTTCCATCCAGATAAGACAAGGAATAAACATTACATTAAAAACAAAACAAAAACTTTAAGTAAACTGCTATTTATTTTTTAAAACTAAAACTATTTTTATTAGAATTTTTCAAGGCAATAAAAGAAAAATGAAACAAAAAAGGAATATTAAGAAAGGAAAGACATAGGGGGAAATGGTAATAGAATTTTGATTTCATTTTTTATTATTTATCTTATTTCAGGTCTTCCCAATTTTTGCTTGCAGGCAAGTGGTATTTCTTGCAGATATATCAATGCACCATTGTTTGTCATGCTGTTTTTGTGCCAATCCGTGTGATCTTGCAGTAGCTAACTATGTGGTTCATTGTTTCTTCAGTCTATATTATTATTAAATTTGTCCCATTTAGGACAAATAAGGAAGATATACTTCTTAATCTATAAAACAGGGCTATAGCCAATGGGTAGGAATATCACAAAAGTGTACTTTGACTAAATATTTAGAGAAATTTCAAAATGATAAAGCTCCTGTACAGTGGAATAGACAATTGTAGGAAAGTGTTCCTTCATTACAGGTAGTCCTTGCTTACCAACCAATGATTAAGTGACCATTCAAAATTACAACAGCATTGAAAAAAGAGATTTACAATTGATCCTCAAAGTTGCCACTGCAACTTCCCTGCAGTCACATGATCACAATTTGGGCTCTTGGCAGCCGGCACACATTTACAACAATTGCAGCATTGCAGATCATATGGTTACCATTTGCAAGCTTCACAGCTGACTTCCAACAAACAAAGTCAATGGAGAAGCCAGCAGGAAGTTGCAAGTTGAGGTCAGGTATCATTGCACTGAATGACCACATGGATTCACTAACAACCATAGCTGGAACTAATGACATATGTTAAGCACAGTCACATATTTAACTTTACAACTATATCACTTGGCAATGGAATTGTCAGTCATAGTTGGTAAGCAAGGATTACCTATACCCACATATAAATAAATACTGGCCAGTCAACTGTCTGAAATATTGTACTTACACTCAGTCAGATCACTCCTGAAGAATGTTCCAAGTCAACAGATATATCATTTGTGGAAGCTATTATTTCGTAAGAACTAGAAGCTATAGGCTAGAAAGGTCCAGTTCAAAGTGCACCATTATGAACACAATACTTTTAGCCCACCATTATCCTACTTGCACTATAAGAATAAAGATCTGCTAGAGAAAGGATTCTTGTAACACTGGTGACACAGCTTAATACCTAAAGCTATTGTAGGATGATGAATGATACTGTACTTAGTGTTGCATCATATAGTGTAATGACACTATTTTTATTAATACACTATTAATTCAATTATATCACATCATTACAAGTATGTCAAGATAAATGGAAGCTTGGGAATTTTTAAGAAAACTGAATGTCTTATTTTACTTATAGTTTTTGAATAGCCCCAGCACTATGCTCTGGCCAAGGTGCTGAATGTAAAATATTAAGTGAAGTGCTTTGACTTCTAAGACAAATTCCTTCTCGAAATTTTGGGCTGAACCCCTTGATTGGCACAATTCTCGTGTAAGTGTCATATCCCAGGAGAAGCACATTGGAAGGAGGGGGAAGGCTTAAACAGGCCCACATCCAGTTCTAGAATCTTCTCATTTAAAAACAAACCTTCATTAAGACTAAATCTCTGGGTGAAATGGATAAGGAAACAGGCAAGCTTTCTCCTTTCCAAATTTTCACTCCTGAAACACCTACAGACAGAGTGTGATGCATTGGTAGATCTGGTATAGAATGACAAGGATTTCTAACATCCTTTGACCTAATCTCCACAACCCCCAAATAACCACCAGGTTGTTGAAAACAGATACTCAGGATGAAGTCTAAATGTGAAAAGATTTATGAACTTGCTTCTGTTCATTGATTGCAAATTCCTGGATTGAGTATGTCTCACAACATTCCTTAATTTTTAGAATATGTCTTCCTGCATGAGCCTCCACCATGAATTCAGCTCTAACTGGTGTATCAAAATCTGAGATCCACATGCTTCTGACATAGATATTACATTTCATTGATGCCAAATGTTCTCATCCATGCAAAATTCCTGCTCATACTTCCATATCTAATGCTAATAGCAAGGCTTTTGTTTCTACTTCTTCAAGAGTTAAATTATCTCTTTCTCAGAGATACAATAGTGGAAAGGCTGCCATTTTTACTTAATCAGAGATAGACCAAGGGAAGAGAAAGCAATGTCACGAATAAATTCAATTTAGCTCCATGTTTTGTAGATACATTGTTTGAATGTGGGATGTAGAACAATCAATACCTCAGCATTAATTTGACAGATCTGATTGCATTACACTTGCTTTAGTTGTATATAATGTAAAACAGCAGAGGGAAACAAGGCTGCCCACTGCCTTTTTCATCAACAGGCAAATGTCATTACATCCATCTGTTTTCATATCTTCTACCTGCAGTGCCGGAGGGATCGGAATAATGAATCTTTCACTGTGGAAGCCTGGTGTGCATTGGTGTTTACTTTCCTTACACTTCATGATTGCCCAAAAGAGCTTTGCAGTCCTGAAAATCTCTCTTGAAGGTCTCAGTGCTCTTCAGATAAATGTCCTTTAGTCTTACAAATCTGTACACTCTTTTGGAGTGTTATTATTAATCTTATTCAACTGACTGTAAAATACTTTTCATGCACATTTGTGTATACATATACACACACAAATAGTTAATTTATAAAAATAATGGATACTAAGAGACATAACAAATTACCTTTGGGCCTTATCATATATACTTTCTGCAACATTTCTGAGCTTTCATAGTAATTATGGCAACAATAACTAAATTCTCTCCATCTCTGGTTTAGCTTTGTTTGCCTTAAAGATACTGAGCTCACATTTTAGTACTTCAATTTTCTTTTGAGTTTGTTTCAACATTTTCCCATTTAATCCTGGGTTTTGTAATTATTTTTGCTTTTGGAGTAGCCTGTTAAAAAAAGACAGATGATGGTAATTTCTGGATTCCTGGCATTATTGTTATTTGTTATTATTATGTTGGCTTTTGATCTGACCAATATTAGAAAGAATCTGTTTGCAAACCCAATTCTGGATGAACAGGAAAGCAAGCAAATACTGAAAAATGCATCCAATAAACCCTACTAAGGAATTGATATGCCTGAATGCATCCAGTCAGAATCCAGTCATCTAACCTAAGAAATGTTGAGAAATTCCACCAGAGCTGTGTCTGACTACTTATAATAAGATGTGCAATACATGAATTTTTCTGATTTCAATTCTTATCTTAAAAGTTATTCTAAGAATATTAAACTGGAATAATGTATCCTTTCTTTCTCTTTTCTTTTCCTCTCTTCCCTTTCTCCCCACCCCCCCCCCCCCACACACACACAATAGTTGCTTTATCTGCAACTATTTGGTGAGGGAAATGTCCATTGAGTAATAGCCCTATCCTTGCCAACTTCTGTATCTTCAAAGTGTTTCATATGACCATTGTGCCTCCTGGCTCACCTCAAAGATTTTAAGTGCACGAGATGGGAGTGAAGTCTTCCCTCCTTTAAGCGTGAACAGAAGATGCAACAGGGCTATTCCATCCTTCTCATCAAAGACAATGGTCTCAGTCAGTTCAGCAGCTTCGGATGCAGCAGCTGCAGCAGCTTCTCTCTCCTTTCTGGCATCTTCAATAAGACTCTGACGTCTACCTATGAATTGTGGAGACTGGGAAAAGAACACAAGAAGAGAAAATGCAACACAACCATGGAAAATTATTCTCATCTCTATGCAATGTATGAATAATCAGCCTACTTCTGCTTCAAATGTAACTTTAATTATCCTTCTGGTATCCTCCTGGATAATATGCTAGGTCAGGAATTGGACACTTGTTTCAGCAATTTCATTCTTATAGACATGATGTTTCAATCAGTGATATGGGGGAGAAGAACCCTTCTCAGTCATATTCCCATCCCTATTGTTTGATATCTATATGAGGGAACTAGAGATGACAACATCTGATATCCAAGTATGGGTCATTACCTGAAACTGGGCCAGGGAGGCTGTTGATATCTTGACTCAGGGTCTGGAGACAATAAGGGATTGAGGAGAGGGGAATAAGCTGAACTTAAATTCTGATATTGTTTATCAGGAAGCCATCAGATTCTTGATTGGCTACAGTTATCACTCTAGATGGGATACTATTCCCTCTGAAGGAGCAATTTGATATCTTAGGGGTCACTCACATCTGCTCAAGATGGACAAATGGAAGTCACTATTGGAAAGGTGGTCCAGCTTTGGTTAGTGTGCTAGTTGCCATCCTATCTGGAGAAAGAGGCCCTGACAACAAACATTCAGACTTATCCCAGCCTACTATTTTATGTAGGTTTACTTTTGGTGACTACTAAGAAGCTGCAATTGACTCAGATATCAGCATTCCAACTAACCAACTCCAAATCAATAAACTCCGAGATAGGCATTTTCATTTTATCAGAGTTGCCATATTGACACATTTGGGAAAACTGAATCTGAGAGTTCTGGGTTTTCCCCACCCAAAAGAAATTCAAAGATCCAACCCCTGCACCCACCAGTCCATCACATGACCCAATCAAACATCGTCCCAACTGGAGACATTCCTCCAGACACTCCTCTCCAGGTGCAGGGTAACATGTCCTTGACTTTCAGAGAAAGAATGTTGTTGAGTCTAATCTTCCACCTTTCTATGAAATCCCCCCTCTCAAATTCCCAGGCACTAAATGTGGCAGCCTCGAAGCTTCCATGTAAAATATGGCTTCCAAAGCTGACATCAGACTCTAAAAACCCATGTTCTGACTGAATCATAACATTAATGTTGCAGGTACTATCTCAGTAGCCAATGGGATTCCAGGTATCATTCAAATGCAATATAATCACTTAAGAAATCCAATATATATGTAAATATATAGTGGCTTCCAGAAAGTGATAGGACTTTCTGCCTTGAGTGATGCCAACGCACCTGGTGTGCACCTCCCCATGAAGGATGGGAAGCAGAAAACCAGGTTTTCACTAAATGCTCTATCACTGTAGAAAAGACCACTTTTTATTTGGATGGCATCCTCTATGATGCTTTTTAGGAAGGTAGTAAAGACTCAATTGTTTCAAAGAACATTTAGTTTTTAATATTGCTGAGTTAGGCGCTGGGGAAGAAGGATGGATAATTTTTATCACAGCTTTAATGTATCTGTATCAAACTTTTTAAAATTTTGTTATTATTGTTGTAAATTCATGCGAACTGTTAAAAGCCTATATTGAATTGGCAGAATACAAATGTTATAGCATATGAATAAATAATACACCATGCATTAAAAACATTACTGAAATATACAGAATGCTGAATTATTTCAGGTTGTAAAATCTACAGTGGCAATCCATTTCTTTAGCATGCTGATATTGATGTTGAAAGCAACAAGCTGTTCTTTTCTAAAATGTATTCAATCTTTTTGCTAACTTTTAACAAATTTATGGCAGCAGTTTTAGAATAGTTTGCCTCAAATGGAGAGGAGGGCATCAATCCCCTTCTGACGAAGCAGTTTTTTTCCTAGCCATAATCTCTACATTGCCCTGGTTCAGGGAGGCATAAATAGCAAAAACCTTAATCTTGCATATGATCAGCCACCACTGACATCAAGCAGCTTGCAGAGAAAGAGACGAATGTTAGAAGAAAGGGCAATGCAACTCCAAAGGCTGCCTTTTGAAAGCGGGAACTTTGGATTGTCCATTTAGGGTGGACAATGACCTATAAAACTCCCTTTGGTAAGTTGAGATTTTTTTTTTGTTTATCTCTTTGCTCTGGGGGATATTATGGAAAAAGGGACAGAGTGGGATTTTGAGATAACTCCTGTAAGCATGCTCAGTTGCTTGTTTCCCACCCCCATCTCTCTTTATTTTCAAAACACCAGAAAGAATTTTTGCACATCTGGCAGCAATAATAATAGTGAAAGGAGAACATAAATGCATAAATAGCAGCTTTCTCTGTTCAGAAGCGCATCCAACGCATGCTTGTCCGTTTTCCAGCAAAATATTTTTGCCAAGCTTACCACTAACATGATGTTATTTGCAAACTGGAGGTATTAATTAGAAATCATGCCAACTGAGTAACTGATGTGTTAAAAAAAAAACAGATACAGATAACACTGAGAGCCAGTTTCCAACCTGGTTAGAAACTGGAGAGCTTATGAATTCTGCCTTAGGCAAAGCCAGCTGAGTGACCTTTGGCTGGTTGCTCTCTCTTAGCCTTAGAAAGCAAGTAATGGCAAACCACTTTTGAGTTTGTTAAGAAATCTGCAGGGACATACTGTGTCTGAGAATCAGACACAATTGGAATGGAAGGAGAAAAAAACATCAAAAGGCAGATATAAAGCATTTGAAAGAATTTCCACATGTAATGATAGTATTAAATAGTCATTTAGAGGTTCATTACTCAGTCCCATGCTGATTTGCCTCTTTCTTGTCATGTAATATTTTCTTCCCCGACTTCACACAATATACACTTGATGGATTTTAACCCCTAAAATCCTCAACCTACCTTCGCTATTGGTGGATAAGCAGCCTGGGCTTGATCGTTGATACCTGTGATTGATAACTATAGAACAACTCAATTAAAAAGCATGAAGTTACCAAAGGTCAATGTGACAGAGCCCATAAAATGGGAAGGCTCCTCATTACCCTCACATGAATATCTGAAGCTGACATAGAATGCGTTCAAGGAAACAGGGGAAACCAGATAAGGAAACAATGTGAACATAGTTTTAGAAACCAGTATATACCTATTTACCTAGAATTCATGCTATTTATAGGATTTACTTTTGAATGAACATATATAAGCATATACTCTTAAATGTGGTGGTGGTGTTTAATCTAAATTATATCTATGTAGTAAAAACCACTGTTGATTTTTTTTTGTATAATATCCCAGCTTGTAATGGGATTACCATTCCCCACCGAGTACCCTCCAAATTCCCAGAATCCTATTTGCTCCAAATGATTGGTTATTCTAGGAATTACAATCCTAAATTATCTAGCCAGTTAGTTTGAGAAAAAAATCCTATATGGGACTGTGGGCTTTTGGTTGATTTTATGGTGACACTGCTTCAGTGCTTCAGTTACTTAACTTGATGTGTTATTTAAGTCCTAGCCGTAGGCCAAGTTTCTGTGAAAAACTCGTTTTGTTCATCTTTGAGGAATAAGATACACTCATATCTACCTCCCTTTGGACAGAAACCTGTACAGGTTACTTCATTTATTAATTTTTAATTATTTTTTAAAAATATTTATTAATTATTTATTCATTTGTTTCCACCAGCACTCAATGGACAATGTTTTCTCTATCGAGGAAGATTAGTGATCACTTTTGCTTTTATTTCCAGAAAAAAAGGTGAAGGGAATCACAATTGCCTACTACACTGCCTGTCAGATATTGGTTAATCTTGTTTGAAATGCAACCTGCTACGTTAAATAAGGAAGAGAGGATAATGAAAGCTGAAAACAGCGGGTTTTATTCCTAACAGTACTTTTTTAGTCCATGATTTCAAGCCGGTGTTTCATTATAGGTCATGCAATAGCCATCTGGGGCCAAAAGACCTTTCCACCTTATTGCGTAGCATTACTTCCCTATTTATATTGGGGTTGGAAAGAAATTAAAGATAAATATGATAGCTTTAAGCTTCGCTTTTTTAAAGTATGAGTTCAAGCAATGCCCTTGGATCTGCTCAGTTTTTTTTTTAAAAAAAGACCCTCTGTTCTACAAAGCAGTGAATCTTGATTACTTATATTGAAGAGTTAGTTAGCTAGCTTTACATACAAATAAACCCTGGAATATGCCCTCTCCTAGGAACTTTCAGATGTTTTAGACCACAGTTTCTACAGTTGTCTATGATTGACCCGACTGGCTAACATTCATAGAAGCTGAGATCTAAAACACTCCGACAGTTCCACCTTGCTTACTCCTGCTCTAAACAAAATTGTAAGGACTGCACATTTAGCCAAAACCAAACGCAAAATTAGAATGAGCAAACATTTTGCAGGGCTAGAAAGCCAGTTTGGTGTAGTGGTTAAGCCTCATCAGGCTAGAAACTGGGAGACCATGAGTTCTAGTCCCACTTTAGACACAAGGCCAGTTGGGTGACCTGAGGTTGTTCCCTCTCTCTCAACCCTAGGAAGCAGGCAAGCAGGAAAACTGCAGAGATTTGTTCAGGCAGTCTCCAGCAGGCAAAACTGACTCAAAGACACCCCTGTCTCCCCACCCCAAAAGAGAGACACTTTGAATCTAAGCTGAATGAAACTGGCTAGTGGAATCAATTCAATGGATAAAGATTCCCCTCGCACATACGTGCTAGTCATTTCCAGCTCTAGGGGGCGGTGCTCATCTCCATTACAAAGCCGAAGAGCCAGCGCTGTCTGAAGACGTCTCCGTGGTCATGTGGCCAGCATGACTGTACACCAAAGGCGCATGAACGCAGTTACCTTCCCACCAAAGTGGTCCCTATTTTTCTACTTGCATTTTTACATGCTTTCGAACTGCTAGGTTGGCAGAAGCTGGGACAAGTAATGGGAGCTCACTCCTTTATGTGGCATTAGGGATTCAAACCATCGAACTGCTGACCTTTCTGATCAAGAAGCTCAGTGTCTTACCCACTGAGCCATCGCATCCATCAGTGGATATAGTCTACTACAATTTCAGCTCACAAAGTGGAGAGATTTTAAAAATCAAATTTGCTTGCCTTACTGGCTTCACAAGATTGTTGTGAGGCTTGCATAGGGATAGCCCTTGTTCATCAATTGATTTCTTTGAAGGAATATCTATTGGTTTCTATTTCAGGTTCTCTGTTGGAGGCAGCTAACTGCTTTTCTATTTTTTATGCTTGTGATAATAAATAAAAAGATTTCAAAGATAAGTAGCATTCAACTATAACATAAAAAAGAAATCAGAAGCTGCAAAAATATCAAGAATTTCTGACTTCTGAAACTTGAATAAATTAGATATGTAACTAAATGATTGCAATTATAAAATATGTTCAGATGGCTATTAATTAAATCCATGTTGTGGATTGAGTCAGGGGTGGGATTCAATTTTTTTAACAACCAGTTCTGTGGGTGTGGCTTAGTTGGTGGGTGTGGCTTGGTGGTAATGTGATTGGCTGGGCGTGGCCAACTCAACATCTCTCACACCGAGGCACGCATCTCCTCGCCTGGCCTCTCATGACTGTGGGGATGCTGCAATAGTCGTAAGTGTGAAAAATGGTTATAAGTCACTTTTTTCAGTGCCATTGTAACTTTGAATGGTCACTCCACACAAGCAAGTATTGGGTCCAGTTCAGGGTGCAGAGAAATTTATACCGAGACAAAACAAAACTAGACAAAGTCATTAAAAATGTCAATTAAAAAAAGAAAAGACATATTATTCCCCCGATGGGATTCAAATTTTTTAACAACTGGTTCTGTGGGCATGGCTTAGTTGGTGGGCATGGCTTGGTGGTCATGTTATTGGCTGGGCATGGCCAACTCAATATCACTCACATTGAGGCATGCATCTCCTCGCCTGGCCTCTCATGACTGTGGGGATGTTGCAGAAGTTGTAAGTGTGAAAAATGGTCATAAGTCACTTATTTCAGTGACATTGTAACTTTGAATGGTCACTCCACACGAGCAAAGTACCAGCAAAGGAGGGGGGAAAAACTCCAGAGACGTTCCTGAGACAGGAAGTCTAGTCATGCCAAGAATGTAATAAGGGTTAACAGAGAGGCAGTTTCTGTAAGCAACACCAGAATGTTTCCTTCCTGCCTTCCTTACAGGATTAGGCCTGTAATTTCTTCTAACAACCGGTTCTCCGAACTGCTTAGAATGTTAACAACCGGTTCTGGCGAATAGGTGTGAACCAGTAGAATCCCACCCCTGGATTGAGTCATAAACTAACTGAACGGGCTAGATTCATAAAACGTGTTATGCCACAATAAATATAAACAAGACCTAGGTTAACCTAGGTTCTACAATGCATCTGCTGGAATTTCACACAAACTGTTTAAACTTGTGGTTTAATACAACTAATATTTTATTGCAACTTCCCTGAACACTTTGATATTAATGCCTTCCTCATCCCTAAATATAAAATAATATTTGATTATGATTTTTCTTTATATATTTTTAAAAGTAGCATGAAATCAAAACTGGAATCTGCTTTTTAAGGGAAGTGGCAATAAGTAGAGAAACTATGATATTTTACTTAAATGTAACTAAAATATTATTTATAATTTATTTCCTATCATTCTCTTGTTAAAAAAATCATTTAAAAAGTTATCTAAAGAACTGTTTTAAGATCTAACCTAGTTTTAGATGTTTTGCAGTGTTGGCTCCCTGCCTCTCCTTCGGCTTCCCCAAAATATAGTTGTTGTTATGAAAACTTCTCTTGGATTTAAAAATAAGTTTGTTACAGTAATTCCATTGTTGTTTTTAATGGGGAAAAAATTAAAAACCTCTCCTTCTTAAACATATTACTCTAGTTTCATAGACAAGTTTGATTAAGGTCTTTTACTAATTAATTGCAAAAAATGTACTGTAGGAGAATGTATGATTTCTGCTGAAAGCTGTATAAAACACAATAACTTGTAGAATTTAACACATTGGACTTTTCTTCACTGAAATGACTTTACTACTATAAAACAACAGTGGAGTGCATCTAGAGTAAATATGAAACTGTTAACCCAAAGAGAATAAGAATTATTTCAATAAACAGTTTGTCCTTCAGACAGTAACATTAATTGCCACATTATATTTTGTGGTTATTTTTAAAGAATAACCATGATAAGTACTTTAGTTCAGGACCATGAAGAGTGAAGCCTTAATCATTTCTTCCTACACAAATAATCCTCACAATAAAACTCTTATTTGTTGCACACTGAAAGATTTTGTGGGCAACAACCACAGGTTCCGTCCTGTGGTAAAATGCAGTTTCTTGGAAGATGGGGCAATTTTCATTGGGTCTGCAATATAGGAACAAAGTATATTCTGCTACAGGCTGATGCCCTGTGGAAATGCAACTAAGAAAGCAAGAGAAATGTAATCAATGTTTTATGCTCAAGCTGCTAGGGTGGAGTAGTTTATCTGACATCTTCATAATTATTCCAAGTTAATAAACCAGAACATTCAGAAGGTTGGTTTGCATACATATATGCAGTACTTGATTCTTATGTACTTGATAATAGGCAGTCAAAAATATAAGTAAATTACCTTTAGTGCTAGAAGTGCAACAGTCACACATAACACAAAGTAATAGTTAGCAATATCTATAAAACTTTAATACAGTCTGATATAGTTACATCAAGTGTCAGTGTATATCTTCTGTAATAGTACAGACTTAACTCAGATGCTGCAGCAAGGAAAAATGCAGAGCTGAACTGAGATTCAGTGTTATAAGAATGTATTAGCAATTTGCCATTGGATACAAATCATTATTCTCTTATCAAAAACTAGCAAATAAAGCAAGGCATATAACCACACCAAATTTCTACTAAACTAAAATATTGTAAAAATCCAATGCTAGACAATAATAAGACATGCAAAGCAATTCAAGCATCCCATAATAAAAGAAAGCCTTTTGCCGTTGTTTTAGTTTTAGACTAGCTCTTATATGATTCCACATTTTTCCCATTTTGTTTTATTTTATTTTATTTATTTTGTCACTTTTTCTTCTATAAATGGCATGCTTCTTCTGGGCAACTGAATTATTCTCTGTCTGGTAGTAATAATTAGCGCCAACATCTCTAAGGACTGATCTGCCTAGCTTTGGGATTCTCCCACAGTAGATTGCTGCTCATGATACAAAGTTAGGTTTCTCTTCCTTCCCTACATTTGTCTGTCTCTGCAAATCAACATCTCATCCCATGGATGGCTGAGAGCATCTTTGCTTACCATGATGGCCTCGGCTTGTTTAGAGTCCAGCTCCGATACTGCCCGCCGGAAGCCTTTGGCTGAAGAACTGGAGGTGTTTGGGGTTGGCATCCTTGCTGAAGGACTGGCTTAGCTTCCAGCACTGTTTTCCCTTCTTATTCTGGGTTTTTATAGGGCATGTCTGACGTCAAAGACCCTCTCTGATCCCCCTCTGTCCACCTCCCTCCCTTCAGCCTCAGGGAGAGAAAAGAGGAGGAGGGAAGAGATGCAGAGGAAGAAAACACTTGTGTCCCATTAAATGTAATTGCCACAAAGATGACAGGCACTCAGCTCCTGCAAACTCACAGTTGACTCCCTGGCACCCAAAGTATTTGCTCAGTTATTTACCCTGGGTTTTTACTACAGCTTCCTCTAGTCATATGCATGCTGAACATTGTCGGTGAATTGTCCGCAATCTGCCTTTGATAAAGATGACTGTATTAGCCCTGCCAAGCAATATGTAAAGAGGTGAAAATAAAGAAGAGCAACATTTTGCTGGTTGTGTGAGTTGAGTCATGTGCTTAAGGAAAGGGGATAGAAAGAGGATTTGGGACCTGAGTTTGAAATCATTCTTAAGAGTTTGGTGGAGAACTTTGGGGAAATTTTGTCAGCTCAGAAGAATGGGACATTTGTTTAAAATATAAAAGGTTTCTGATCTTCCACAGCAAATGCTAAACAGAGCAAATGCTGGACAGCCACAAAAGGTAAACTTTCAAGAATACACACTTGGGTCTTACCTACATTGAGTACATCTACTAACCCTAAAATAGTGGCTTTATTCTGTAACTGTTCTCCGGCTCTTCCACCCACATGATACAAAGTTTCATCTAAATACAGAGGCTGGAGTTCCATCAGAATAAAGACGCTTGTCATAAATTTCAAGGTTGACAAACATTAATAAAACTAGTCTCCATGTTAAAAATTACAGCTACTTCAACATCCTCAGTAGGGTTGACTGGGGGGCTGTGTTTACTTTCTTTTGTAGATTTTCTATATCTCAGAAAGCCTATCTGTTTTTTTTATTTATTTGCCTGATCATCCATCTCAAAGCAGGCTTAAAATTCTCCAGAATAAATTAATAAGAGGTTCACCTCTGCTTAGTCTGCTAATTATTATTGATGTATTCAAATATTTCTGTGAGGCTGGAAACTCAGAACTCTTTAATGAATCCTAGAATGTAACCTAGTACGAAATGTTCTATGTGCTTTTGATCAAGAATAGGAGATAGCTCCCAACAACTACTATGAACATGGTCAACTGGCAGTAATTCCCATTCCCTGAAATTAACTGTATACTTAAAAAAAACCTTGATGAGCAGGAAGCAGGTTTTTTTTCTTTCTTTCCAGCCCCTTTCCTCCCCACACACAAACATGTTGCTTGTTTGTTGATTCAATGACTTTCTCCACTAGCAATAATCAAAAAAGAGGGAGAGAGAGAGAGAGGGAGAATGGAGGGAGATTTCCACTTTTAAAAGGCAAGGTGGAGAGAATTCTAGAATTCAGAATTAGATTGTCATAAGTATATTGAGTTGTGTTTAGAAATGCTGTGTTCATTCTCTGATTGATCTATGACCAGTTGCTCAATCCTATAGAAGGCAAATCTACATAAATTTCATAAACAGAGTAAATAAATATATGAGGACCCCTTTGGTGTTATTGTTGGATTTTTATTTTGTCATCAAGTTCACTGGCTCAAGAATAAAGTTACTATTATCCATACTTTTTCACAAAAAAATCACATCAATAATAGATAGCCAAATTTGTCAGGTATGATTCTACCTGATTCCACATTTTTCCACTATTATGTTGGTATTGTTACCTTTTTGAGTGAGCTTGGCTTTTTTTCTTTTAAGACCAATCTAAACCTTCCTATAAAGACCAAAACTCATTTTAGGAGGCACTGCTAACCAATGTTTTATTCATTTCTAATATGACAAGCAGCTGTTTCTAATGTGCTTTATTTTCCCTCATGTATTTTTGTGTATATTTCTATTCCAATATACACATTTTCTTAGGTATTCTTAAGTGATAGGTTATATTGCAAAAAAATTGAAAAGCTGCAGATATCACTGTTTAATTATGTTCTAGTTTGTGCAAAGCTTTGAGAGGTGAAAATTAAATAAGCTCACATTAAAATGTGTACTAAGTGGATTTTCTCTGAAGGTTAACAGTCCCATTCAATGTTTGAGACTGAGGGAAAAAATCCTACAAAGCCCCCTCAGCAATAGCCAGATGGTTTCTACCTTTGCTAGGCAGTAAAATAGAGATAAAATGGATGGCTGTCATTATGGCCCGATGTGCTGGTTTTTCTCTCATCTCAGTTCAGAGAACAAGAAGGGCCAGAGGCATAGCCAAATGAGTAGGAAGAAGTCTTTTGTCAAGTCCAAGTCAAGAGTGGATGAATTGACAGTGAACCTAGATCAGTGTTTCCCCAACATTAGCAATTTGAAGAAATGTGGCCTTCAACTCCTGGCTGGGGAATTCTGGTGTTGCAGCAGATCCTGCTTCCAATTAAGGACACAAGACCATGAAGAATTGGAGAACACAGGTTTATTTGCGCAAAAGGTTCAGAGCATTAACATGACAAATTCTGAACCCCGGGCTATTCCCGAGGTGTTACTTTTATGCAGCTTACAGTCCTAGCTTCACCCAGGGAGTTTCTCTTATCAAGCTATTTCATATGACATGCCCCTGGTGGAGTCTGACTCTGAGGAAGAGGAGGAACAGCCAACAGGGAGTGGGAGTATGGCTCCAGAGGTGGTGGAGGAGGCTGGGGAAGGGCAGAGGCCGGCTGAGCAGTCAGAGGAGGATCCAGGCCCATCCCCTATCCATCCTAAGTCACGCAGGAAGGAGAGGATCAGGGAAAAGCGAGGTCTACTCAAGAGGAGATTACCATGATCCTCCTCGTGGCTTGCAGGTGGGAGCTATGTATATAAGTTTGCAACTGCACAGTTAGAATTGCTGAAGTCAATTAGTGTTTACCTTGAAAGAGGCTTATCTTTGCTGGCGTTCTTCCCATGGACTTTTCTCCTGGTTATTTTCCTGGAGTTTATAATTAGTTATCTTGGCGTGCTTCGGAACTCTCATCAGTGCGGTTTGTTTTGGTTTTTTGTTTGCCTCATTATTTACTTTTGTGACTTTAAACTGTGCCTAATAAAACAGTGAAGTTAAGTTGAAGGCTTTACCGGACTTTAATATATGTTTTGGGTTTTGGGTTATTTTGAGAGACTACAGGTCATCACATTTTGACTTTAGCTGCCCCTTCAACTTATTTTTGCTTTTTGTGGGGTGACCATGGATCAGCTCAGAGCAGAGATTGCCCAGTTAACCCAGCAAGTGGCTCTTTTGACTGCACAGGTGGCACAAATGCAAGCTGCCTGGCCATGCCGAAAATGCCCAGTGGCAGTGCCAGATAAATATGATGGTTCACTGGCCCAATTTCCAGCATTTTTTAGGCAGTGCCAGCTTTACATGAGCCTTCGGCCTGAGGAATTTCCCACTGACCAGGATAATGTGGTTTTTTTTATTAGTTTGTTGTCAGGCTCTGCAGAATGTTGGGCGATGCCTCTGCTGACTCAGCCCAACCAGGTGTTGGACAATTATGTCGAGTTTTGCCATCAGTTTCAGGTCATGTTTGAGGACCCTGTTCAAAGCCAAAGAGCAAACAGACATTTGAGAGAGTTGAAGCAGGGGCGTGGCTCACTCATGGATTATATTGCTAGTTTTTGGGTGGTTGTTCAGGATGTACAATGGAATGAGGCAGCACTATTAGACCAGTTCCAGGGGGGGTTGTCGTCGGAGCTTCTGGATGAGTTGGCGCACACTGAATTCCCTTGCACCCTTCAGGAGCTCATGCATTTGTGTCTTCGTATCGATGCTAGACTTCAGCAGCAATGGTGCTATGACGGACAGAGACCGTATCTGTTTCCAGCAAGATGGCACCCTTGGTGGAAGTGCCTTTGGAGGAACCATGCAGTTGGGGGCTGGCCGCCCTCGCCTGACTCAAGTAGAAAAGAATAGACGTCGTTGTGATGGTTTATGCCTCTATTGTGGCAATCGAGGCCATTTTGCAGCCAAGTGTCCTGTTAAGACGTCCACAGCAGCAACACCTGCAGTGGTGGGAAACAAGCATCACTTGGCCTATGGAGGTCTGCAGGTCAGGGTGCAAAGTCCATAGGCCCGCCATCTTCACCAACCTTGCCACCCTTGCCACCTTTGACATCTTTGACATCTCCACCACAGTCGCTATTGCTGAAGCATCTTGTGCTGCCAGCAAGTGTGTTCGTGCCTGGTGTGGGAGCGGTGGAGATCCCAGCTTTGGTTGACTCAGGGGCCACAGCCAATTTCATGGATGCTCATTTTGTCAAGCAGTGGTTCATTCCTCAGCAACAGGTATACCCACCAGTAATGGTGGAGACAATTGATGGTCAGCCCCTTCATTCGGGACCTGTGGTTGCTGCAATCAAACCCCTTTACATGCGTAATGGGCAGCATGTGGAGGAAACCGTGTTTTACGTTGCCACAGTGCCTCATTTTCCGGTGGTGCTGGGTTTGGAGTGGCTACAGGCCCATGATCCACAGATTGTCTGGTCGTCTGGAGCTGTGCAGTTCCTTGATAGGAAGTGTGCCAACCATTGCTTGCGCTCCTGTGTAGGGAGTGTCGCTACACCCATGGACCTGGATCTACCTGCGGAGTTGGTGGACTTTGCTGATGTGTTTGGGGAGAAGGAGGCAGATCAGTTGCCTCTACATCAGGCGTATGACTGTCCGATTGACTTGTTGCCCAATGCAAAATTGCCAGTGGGTCGGATATATTCCCTGTCAGAACCGGAGTTGGCTGCATTGCGGAATTTTATTGACAAGAACCTCCTGAAAGGGTTTATCCAGCCTTATACCTCCCCATTGGCTGCACTGGTGCTTTTTGTGAAAACGAAATCAGGGGAGCTACGTTTGTGTTGTGATTACCTCAAGTTGAATGCAATCACAGTGAGGAATCGGTACCTGCTTCCCCTTATCCCTGAACTGATTGAGTGGCTTCGTCAAGCTAAGATCTTTACGAAGTTGGGGCCTACAATCTGGTTTGCATTTGTGCAGGGGACAAGTAGAAAACAGCTTTCCGGATGAGGTACGGGCATTTTGAGTATACCGTGATGCCTTTTGGATTAACCAATGCCCCAGCTATGTTCATGCATTTCATGCATGATGTTTTCCATGATTTGTTGGATCAATTCGTGGTCATTTATTTAGATGACATTTTGATTTACTTAGACTTCCTGCAGGAACATTGGCAGCATGTGCAGCTAGTGTTGGAACATTTGCGTGATAACCATCTGTTTGCTAAATGTGAGAAGTGTCAGTTTGCACAAACCATATTTGACTTCTTGGGACATCGTATTTCACCTGCTGGGGTGGAAATGGACCTGGAAAAATTTAATCGTTGCAGGAGTGGGAACCTCCACAGAGGGTTAAGGGTGTGCAACGACTGTTGGGGTTTGCGAACTACTACCGCACCTTGCTGCTCCCCTTTCTAATCTGCTCAAGAAGGGGGAGAAGTTTCATTGGGGTGCTGAGGAGCAGGCAGCTTTCGAGGCATTGAAAGTTTCCTTTGCTTCTGAGCCTATCCTCAAACACCCTGATCCAGGCCAGCCATTTGTGGTGGAAACAGATGCTTCCGATGTGGCTGTTGGTGCAGTGCTCCTCCAGGCCTATGCTCCCGCAGGCACCTTGTTCCCATGCGCTTATTATTCCCGGAAGTTGTCGGCTCCAGAGCGCAACTATACAATTTGGGACAAGGAGCTATTGGCGGTTAAGGTCGCTTTTGAGATATGGCGGCACCACCTGGAGGGGGCTTGTCACCAAATCAAGTTTCGGACGGATCATCGCAATTTGGAACACCTATGTACAACTCGGACATTGAACCAGCGTCAGGTGAGATGGTCCTTATTCTTTGCTTGATTTGATTTCTGGGTGACCTATATTCCGAGTGGAGGGAATCAACATGCCGATGCCCTATCTTGGAAGCCCGAGTATACCCGAAGGGAGGATAAAATCTTGCCCCAGACGGTGATTCTGCTGGAGCGGTTTGCAGCCACCGAGGAACCTTTGGATCTTCGAGTGAGGATTCAGGAGGTGCAGCAGCAGGACCCATTTGTGACAGCTCGACATCGAGAATTGGATGAGAATGGGAGACAAGAGACTCCTTGGGCGTATATTGGGGACCTGTTGCAGTTCCATGATCGCATTTATGTGCCTGGAGGTCCTCTTCGTGGCTTTATCCTACATCAATGTCATGATAGTCCACCAGCAGGACCCTTTGGGGTGTTCAAAACACTGCACCTCATCTCTAGGACATTTTGGTGGCTGAGACTTAAACATGATTTGTTGGGATATGTGGCGTCCTGTGGGATTTGTTGCCAAGCCAAGTATGCTCCTGGTGCGCCTCCTGGTCTATTGCAGCCCTTGCCCATGCCAGAACGACCATGGGGGGCAGTTTCATTGGATTTCATCGTTGAGTTACCACCATCGAATGGTGCCACAACCATTTTGGTGGTGGTGGATATGTTGACTAAAATGGCCCACTTTATTCCATGTGCGGGTCTTCAATTGGCCAAGATAGCGGCTCAATTGTTTATCTCCCATGTTTTCTGGTTGCATGGGTTACCAGACCGCATGGTATCAGATCAGAGGGTACAATTTATGGCACACTTCTGGCAGACCCTACTCGCGAAACTGCAGGTTCAGGCGTGTCTGTCGTCTGCTCACCACCCTGAAACTGATGGGGGGACAGAGAGAGTGAATGATATTTTGGAGCAGTGCCTCCGCTGTTTCAGCAATACTCAACAAGATAATTGGGTGGAAGTGCTGCCAGTGGTGGAGTTTGCTTATAACAATGCTCAACATGCATCCACCCGTGTGTCCCCTTTCTTTGCTAACTATGGGTTCCATCCACGACTTTTCCCTTTAGCCCCATCTGATTCCCCAGTTCCGGCAGTGGATACGTTTTTGCAGGAGTTAAAAGCCGTGCACCACATGGTCCGCGATCAACTAGAGAGAGACAAGGAAGACTATAAACGGTTTGCAGACCGACATCGTCGCAATGTTCCACCTTTAGCAGTCGGCGATTGGGTTTGGCTCTCTACTCGATATTTACCAATGACGCGACCATCGAAAAAGCTCGAACACCATTACTTGGGACCTTTTCCGGTTGAGGCGGTGATCAATCCTGTGGCTTATTGTCTCTCCCTGCCACGGACCATGCATATCATCCTGTTTTTCATCGTTCCCTGTTAGTCCCTGCCTCACCCGACAGTCCACATAGACCGGCTCCATCACAGCTGGCCCCAGTAGCCCCTCTGGGAGAGGAGGAGTACGAAGTGGATAGCATTCGAGATGCACACCAGTTGCGGAGCCGATTTCAGTATTTGATGGCATGGAAAGATTATGGACCAGAGGACTTCACCTGGGTCGATGCCACTAATGTTCATGCTCCTCGTTTGGTCCAGGATTTTCATGTTCGGTTTCCTCAACATCCTCATCTGCCTGGTCCTGGGGGAGGGGGCCCTGTAGGGGGGGGGATAGTGTCATGCCCCTGGTGGAGTCTGACTCTGAGGAAGAAGAGGAACAGCCAACAGGGAGTGGGAGTGTGGCTCCAGAGGTGGTGGAGGAGGCTGGGGAAGGGCAGAGGCTAGCTGAGCAGTCAGAGGAGGGTCCAGGCCCATCCCTATCCATCCTAAGTCACGCAGGAAGGAGAGGATCAGGGAAAAGCGAGGTCTACTCAAGAGGAGATTACCATGATCCTCCTTGTGGCTTGCAGGTGGGAGCTATGTATATAAGTTTGCAACTGCGCAGTTAGAATTACTGAAGTCAATTAGTGTTTACCTTGAAAGAGGCTTATCTTTGCTGGCGTTCTTCCCATGGACTTTTCTCAGTTATTTTCCTGGAGTTTATAATTAGTTATCTTGGCATGCTTCGGAACTCTCATCAATGCGGTTTGTTTTGGTTTTTTGTTTGCCTCATTATTTACTTTTGTGACTTTAAACTGTGCCTAATAAAACAGTGAAGTTAATTTGAAGGCTTTACCGGACTTTAATATATGTTTTGGTTATTTTGAGAGACTACAGGTCATCACACCATAACATATGTACTACAGAAAGGAGAAGTAGTCCTAATTAGTCATTTTGCACAATTCAGCATGTACGTATCTTACACCATCTGTTATTTTCCATACCCACCCTTGCCACTCTTGCCATATAGCTGTTACAGAAAATATGTAGTTCATAGGTCATTATACTTAGACATAGATTCAGCAAGTTTTCTGGTTTTCACAACATCAAGTTAAGCAACTGTTATAATATCTGCAATATAAGCCAAAGAACTTCTGCTAATTATATAAATACTTTTCTGGTAATTTTCCATCCTGCCTCATTGGGAGTTGAAATCCACATACATCCTAAAGTTGCTAAGGTTGAGAAACACTGACCTAAATACTTTAAAGTCTAATTATTATGAAGGAAAGACTGACAAGAAGATCCTACTAGTTAGTTTTTACCCAGCAATAGGATGATAGTTTAGTAATCAGAGATAGAAGATTTAGCTAAGTTTTTGGATTTACTGATTTGTCAATTGGTTGAATAAGAATCTATTGACCAGGTTTGTCAATTTTCCTTTTCTTCCTTTGTTCTTCCTCTTTTCCATTGCCTCATCATGGGTAGGAGATGTTTTGTAGATTGAAACTTAATTATTTTGTTTCCAAAAAGTGGAAAAAAACTAGCAGATTGGGCAAAATTGCTAGAGAGGCTGATCTATATCTTATTTGGAATGGTAACAGAAATGGATATATAGCAGTAGTTTCTTAGAAGTAAGCATATCGTTAATGAATAATTGAAATGAACCACCAAGTTGACCTCATCATCTTTCCTATTAGATAATCCTCAGCATCTAAGTTCCAAGAAGGAAGACTTGCTCTACTATAATAGGGTAACATCCAGCTGATATTAGCAATCCTTAGATTCCCTCAATGTAGCTACTAATTTCTTTGCTTTTGTTGCACATAATACTAATGGATATCTATGCCTATCTTATGGAACTTTGAAGGGATCAAATGTGATAAGAGAGAGAGACAGAGACAGAGACAGACAGACAGACAGACAGACAGACAGACAGACAGACAGACAGAGACAGACAGACAGACAGACAGACAGACAGACAGACAGAGGAGGGAGGGAGAGAGAAAGAGAGAGAGACAGAAAAGTTGATAAATAGAATCTGAAGAGAATTATGAATGTCACTTTGTTCTCCCAACAGATCTTATCTGAAAAGATGTGCAGTGCATCAAGGAAGTTGTGTGATGTGGTTCCTGTAACAAGCAGAAAAATGAAAACTGCCCTGGGGAGTTGGCTTAGTGGAACTGATCAAATGGGAAAGAAACAGTTCAAGCTAAGCTTAAACACAAATCCAAAGGAGATGAAAGAAATGGCATGATCAAGGGCAACAATGTGAATCCTTGGGATACTTGCTTTGACTTTTGAGCATTGTTTTGGAGATATAAAGAAGGGAAAATATACCTTCCAGGCATATGAACATTATGACTTTAAAGTGCCATATGAAATGTGCCCATCACTCAAATCCTTTCTTATGGGCTTTGTATACATTATTGGAAAGTGACTAATTACTTTCCAAGAATGTAGCAAGAGCTGTCTGCCTAATTCAGGCACTGTCATCATATTTTTTTGCAAGTGTTTTTCTAAGGAGTTCTAGCATGATATTGGGCCTTCTGCTTGAGCAGGGGATTGGACGAGAAGATCTCCAAGTTGCCTTCCTGCTTTATTCTGATTGGTTGGTTGGTTGATGATTGATTGATTGATTGATTGATTGTCCCACAAGTGTTGGACTACTGTGGAAGACAGTTGTAACGACAAAGAGGCATAGATTATTTCCTTGATTTTTCACTGTGCATTCTTATATAAAATGGCTTTTCCTGTGTCAACCTGCATTTTTTTTAAAAAAATATCCCGATTCTTCCATGATTCAGTTTCATTGGGGAATCTCTAGTTCCAGAATCAGGGAAAGGGAGAAATTGTTTCTTCTCGTCCACTTTATCCACACTGGAACACTTCAGTCTATGCCCTGTCTCATTCGCCTCCTTTTGAGACTAAAAAGCGCCAAATGCCACAGCTTTCCTCTCAGCAAAGCTGCTCCTCCCCTGTGATCCTCTTAAATGCTCTCCTCTGAATCTTCTCTAGATCTCCTATACCCTTTCTAGGTGCCGTGGACCTAAATATTGCAGATCCTGTCATGCCATTGATTTACATATAAAGGCATTACAATGCTGTTATCTCTATTTTCAATACCATTTCTTATTATCCATAACATACTGTTGGGCTTTTTTTTTTTTTTTACAATTGATGTATACTGCTTTTACACCTTCATGAACTGTTTACTATTATTCTCTTTCCCCATCAGTCACTGCTAGCTCTGAACTTATTAGAAGCTTACATAGAAAAGAGAGACTATTCCTTATGGACTACTTCCCATGGAGTTGTTTTTCATTCCACTACCAACATCTGGACAGGACTGGTCTTATCCATTGGCCTAAGGACAAAGCTTGACATTTAATGGAATAAAACAGCTGTATTAGATGCTGGGTGATTCAGCAAGGGATTGAAAAATATGTTGTACTTTGGGTGGTATATCCTTCACCATCGAATGCAATAGAGGAAACTGCCTATTGCAGATGACAAAAGCATTTGGAGAAAAAAAAAATACCGATTGCCAGCTTTGGTCCAATCAGCAAAATATTTCTGGCCAAAGCTGCTCGACACAGAGTAGAGAGACTGAATTGTACTCTCCATTTTGAGTGTCAGGGAGTATAATATGAATATTGTCCCATCTTGTTCATGTATGTACATTAATATATCATCTGCAAAAAAATTTGTAGAGTACAATTACTTACAGATGATGGAAAGAGGAAACAACCAACAGAAGAGTTCATACAGATCTATTTGAGAAGGCCAATCTCCATATAGTTTGTCCTTTCTCTTCCCCCCTCCCTCTCTCCTATAATCTTGAATAATTACAGTCTGTCACTTGTGGCAATTACAGCACAGTTTGGCATTCACTGAAAACTCTGCCATTCTCCCTTTACAGCTCCAATCAAGAAAAGCAAAAGCAATAGAGTTTAATAACCCATAATGATTCTTCATGGCTTAGCACCACCAGCAGCAACCTTTCTCGGACTTGAGAGACAACAGGAAAAATAGAATTAAAATCCTGCATGGTTACATGAACTTCAGACCCTTTCATTATATAAGCAACTCGGCTGCTGATTGCAGTTTGTAAATGGCAAATTCTTTGTGTCATCCCAATGAAATGAATGGTCCCACTCCAGACCAAGGGGCTCTAAAAGCAGGCCCCTTCAGGGTCTATGTTTTCCCCTGCAAATAAACATAGGCTGCTTTGGTTAAACAAAAAGAAATGCTTTAAAACCAAAAGCAGACTCAGGAGCCCCTGACTGAAATGAATGGAGATGTAATCAGATTCTTCTTAGTTGTTTCGCTTTCAAGAAGATTCTATTCACACCTCTCCTATCATGCCATTCCTTGGAGTTGTATTTCCTCCATTTGTTAGAGCAGACTTACAAACACAGGAACTGAATTCAATGGTAGAACAGAAGAACTTGCCTTTTGCAAAGGGTCTCCTATATACATTTGGACCCAATCCTGCTGGCCTTTTATGGCATTCTAAAAACATGTGTTGAGTGTTGAGGCCAGGTTGACTGGAGTTGCCACCTGTTTGCCTGTTAATTAATCCTTGTTGTTTTTAATAGAATGAGGCACGGTGGTGCAATGGTTAGAGTGCAGTACTGCAGGCTACTTCTGCTGCCTGCCAGCTGCCTGCAATTTAGCAGTTCAAATCTCACCAGGCTCAAGGTTGACTCAGCCTTCCATCCTTCTGAGGTAGGTAAAATGAGGACCTAGATTGTGTGTGTGGGGGGGGCAATATGCTGACTCTATAAACCGCTTAGAGAGGGCTGTGAAGCAGCGTATAAGTCTAAGTGCTATTGCTATTTTTTTCTTGCTTGTTGATTTTTTTCTTGCTTGTTGATTGAAGCCCACCCAGAATCACAACTGCTTGAGCTGGGCAACCATATACTGTATATTTCTCACATTGTATAATTAGCAATTCAAGAATTCCTATAGGGGGAAACCAAGAAGGTTTCTATTATTATTATTAGTAGTAGTATTAGTATTAGTATTAGTATTAAAAAAACAACAAAATGACAGACAAAAGGTTTCATTCACTTCAAGGTAAAGTGATCTGGCTGTGTCTTATGGAAGTAAATCATACCTTCAATAATAATCAGGACAAATTATGTTAGGGACCTCTGGTGAGACCATGGCCAGCTAGACATCCTGACAAAACAGGACAGCCTTACAGCCAAGATTGATGATGGATGTGGAGGTCTGGCCAGCAAAATTTCTCTGGAAAAAAGGAGAAGATTGCCCATGTGCTCACTAGGCAACCATTCCTTGTGGTTTCATCACAGGAACTGAGGGTTTTGTGGTCAATTTATGAGTTGAGTGGCTGTAAATTGAGGGATTAAGCTCTAAATTTACAGTCATAATGCATCTTTTGTGGACAAAAAGCTAAAATGGTGCCTCATTTTTTTTAATCACCTTGAAATTAGCTTTTACTGCTTTTAAAAAAAACTTTTAAAGCGTCTTTAGAACTTTGGAAGTTCGTATTGTAGTTCATTGCATTCACTAAGTAAATCTTCATAAAAGAAGTTTAAAATATGTATTTAAGGATTAAAAATATTACATGTTTGGAATGAACAGCAAAAGAGTGTTTAGAGTATTGATTTTGGAAAGCTAAAACCAAACTAAAAGTCTAGATGGATTTGAAATAAGAATTTGATATTATTTATAAGAGTCCTTTCTATGAGTAACTCTATCTATTTTGTTTTGGGGGGAAAAACATGGTAAGACGGGTCTTTGAATTGTGAACAATAAAGGGGACCAAAAGAAACCAAAGATTACAATTAAAGGAGAAGAATACTCTAATTTGACACGTTACTACAAAATGGAGCCAAACACTTTAATAGTGATTTTTATGAACATTTCTGAATTATGGACTCAGAAATTAATTTTAAAAGTATTTAACATCATAGAGGATGGTATACAACTGTTGTGGCAGAAGAGGAACAAAACATAACTGGATAAGACTGAAATTGACAAGAATGTTGATTTAAACCTTACAAGTTGCAAGAATGTTGTGGAAAGAGAGGATATATTGCATATACAAATGAAACTGGTTGATGTCTTGATATTATAAAAAAAAAACATACAAGTATCAAAACAGAAGAGTGATTTGAATAAATTTTTAAACTGAATTTACAAAAGATATCACTTTTCTATGTTTATCCAAGTACAAATGTAGAAAACAGCAATTAATAGTAAATTTCAACTTTTCATTAGGATTTCTGTATTTTATTTATTCATTAAAATCCAAATTGTTCAATGTGACACTTTTTTTATTCTTACAACAATCCTATAGAGCATGTTATGTCAAGAGTTAATTTTTATGCATAGATGAAAATTGGGAACTCCTTAGAAAACAAATGTAACACATTTCATCACATTTCGTCATTGGGTAAAACTACCAAGCCACCCATGTTATTGTTCAATCTGTTTTCCACTGCTTATAAGGAGCTACAGTGATCCTTTTTCTGTTCTGAAGGTCCTTTGTTGATAATTTCACCTACAATGAGCCACCACCTTTTACACAGACTTAGAGAATGTCTCCACTAAGGGTAATCTGCCTCAAACACAACTGTCTTTTATAAAGGTAATTACATTATGATCAGAGATGGTATTCAGCAGGTTCTGACCAGTTCTGGAGAACTGGTAGCAGAAATTTTGAGTAGTTGGAGAACCAGCAAATACCACCTCTGACTGGAGATTTTACAGTATCCTTCCCCTGCCACACCCACCAAGCCACGCCCACAGAACCGGTAGTAAAAAAAAATTGAATCCCACCACTGATTATAATGATACTTTAGGCAGTATGAATAATATTGTATGAAAAAATATAAACATTCTGATAAAAGGACTGACTGCTGTTCCCCACCCTCCCATAATATTATATGATTAAATGTTATTAAGAGTTTTTTATCTCAAACTTTTCTTAGTTTCCTGAAAATGTGATGTCCACTGATGGGAAGTGCTGGATGACATTTCTTTTTTTAAAAAAATGCAGACAATGTTTTGGCACTGTTAGAATATTGGGATGTATTTTTTGTTGTTGTTATTTAGTCCCAAAATAAGAAAGCATATCTTACTTTTCACATGGAAATGCTGTTGTAACAATTAAAATTGACAAGGCCCAGAAAAGGGCAGGAAGTAAACAAAACATTTAAAAAGGGATATTAAGGACTCAACAACAGAGCTAAATACAGAAGTTGTCTTCAATCAATATAGAAACTTTTCAGTATAAAACAGACATTTAAAACACTGACAGCAAGAAAGCAGGACAGCAGTTAGGGAAAAAAATGATGGAAGAACTATTCTTGGCTATATTTGTAACTAACACTATGTATTTTCAAAATGAATGAATAATCAATCATTATATAAACTTAACCAATTCCAAAGTTGAGCCACCTGCCCCAGACCGCTCATTGGGATGTGGTGGCTATCTTTCCATGATCCACATTTACTCAGCAGTGGCTACAAGGCTCTATATGCCTCGGGTTCAAACGGAACTTTCTTGGATTTTGTCAATCCAACAAGGTACAGTAGATCAAACTACGAAACCAATAAATGTGATGTCCACATTATTGTTATTGTTTATTGTATGACACATTCACATCACATTTCCATTAAAAAACCCCACAAGAGATAAATATATGAAATCTGAAATCTAAAATATTTTACAGTCAGGACTATTTTTAATGTAACATCTACAATAACAGAATCTTCCCCTTTCCTTACTTTTGTCTTTGTGTGAACTAGGGAAAATATTTTGTGCAGCCATTTTCTCACCTTATTTTCATAGTAGCAGCTCTTCCTCCTGTCCCATTTCCCTTCAGACTTTCTATAATAAAATTCACTGACTATTTAAGGTGTTGTTTTTTCTTTTCTCCACTGAAACTCACAGGATCATTTATCTGCTTTTGTCCTGTGAATCTACTGTTGTATCCCCAAATCTTGTATCCATTTGATGAAGTTTTCAAGAGCAATGGGCTTGTAATCCTAGAATCCTTCCTTGGTTTTGTAACACTTGAGGACAGTCCCTTGTCAAGTACAACAAAAAATTTCAATCCAAACAAATTTACTTGAGCACCAATAATTTTTTTCTCTCTCTTACAAATGTGCTCCACAAAATGAGCATGACTTGTTTTCAGGACTACAGAAGAGAAAGAAGAGATCAAATCTCTTCCTGTGTGTTGTAATCCCAAATCAGATTAGGAAGTCATAAAATCCTTTTGAATGAGCAGCATCTAATTTTTAGCATTATATTCAGTGTTTCTTCAACATGTTGTACACTCTGCTCTATCACCATTATTAACTTTCTGCAGTAGCCAAAACAGACCTCTGTTGCCAAAGTTTGAACCCAGGACTAGACTAAAGGCAGCAATTCTATAACTGAGATAGAAAGAAAAATTGTGTCGACACTGCCCTGAAAAATAGTTAGAAGTTTGTAGTCTAATACGGAAAGCCAAGATCAAAAGACTACCATGTACTGCTGTACCCAATTATTTTAAAGTCTATTCCTTTCTTCTCAAGGCTTTGGTATGATCTCCTAAGGATATTGTTTGTTCTCCAGGAAGTTCAAGGTTCCTTCATTAGCATAGCAAACCTATTTGTTCTGGGGCTAATCAGGATTCTGATGCTAATATGATCCCCAGAAGGACTAGAGAATGGATCTTACATGGAGTTCTATTGACTGATGAACTCTAGTCTCAAACCTCTACAATGAATGCCCTGGCACACTCAAAATTACATCCCCAAGCCAAGCAGCCAAATTTCAACCAACATTTTATAACCTATTGCTTATATTATGATGTACTGATGATGTAACCTTTTGGAAATCATATATTTCAAAGATTCAAGTAGATAAAGTTATTTTGCAGAGGAGTTATATAATTTTTCAGTTAGGCAAAACTCTATAGAGAATTCATTTTCTCTGCTCCACGATAGACACAAAATGACCGCTTCTGAACTAATCACCAATGTGTCAGACAATAAATAATGTTCCAGGTTTGTTAGAGACCAATTTATCAAGCAAGCCTATCAACAGCTGTATTGTGACAAGGAAGCATGGGTGATTATAGTTGGCATGTTCATTCCCTCTTTTCTCTTATTCCATCCTACTTCCTCTTTTAACTGCTTTTGCTGCCTTCTAATTTTTGACTGAGCAGACTGGACTAAAAAAATCCTTGCATTTTTTTTAAGGTTATAGTTTCCAGGTTTCTTTTAAATAACAATCCAGGCTGCAGCAAAAACTGTGTTAAGCAGTATAGGTAATCATCTGGTTTCTAATAATATAATAAGCACACATCTACCTAATCTTCTATATTCATTACTTCATTTCCTAAAGGTCTTACTGAACTTAGTAGGCTTCCTTCTTGCTAGCTGTTCAAATGATATTTGCTATACAGAAACAAGTGGTTCAATAATTGAAATAAGTCTGGAGAATGCCCATCATATCCCAAGAATCAGTAATAAGGGGGCCTAATGCCACTCTGTAAACTTTTCAGTTTTCAGTAGAGCTTTTCAATAACCTATTTCTTATGACTGCAAGAGGGAAAGAACAGAATTATGAAGGTTCTTATGTTGTATGCATCTCACAAGACCACTCCACTCCCCAAGGAAGAGAGGAATGTATTTCTATTGCCCAGGATATCATAAGGGAAAGATGGGATTTGTTGTAGGATGGGGCACACACCCATGGGTCCAAATCTCTCATCCTCACCCCATACTTCCAGTAATGCTGGGAAGCTGCTTCTTCACCTCTGAAAGGATATGGAGGGGAAATTTCTCAGAAGTCCCCACTTGCATGTAATTTATTTTTAAAGTTGGCTTCTCAACAGGTAATGTATCTTTTTGTTTTCAATGTCATGGCTGCTAAATTATAAACTATATAAAATTATGGAGAACAGTTGCCATTTTGAAATACATTAGGGAAAACTATTGATAGGTCATAAATCAACTACCCTAATTTAGCTTCCTCTGAAATCCAGAGAGGATTATAACTCCTCTCACTCTCGGTCATAATGTCCAGTTATATGGGGACAGCCCCAAGATTGGGAAAACTTTCTTCAGTAAATGTATACAGTATATAGAATGCAGCAATAATCAGACCTAATTCTAGATTCAAGTTTAAACAAATAAAATTAGAAGCAGACACAGATTCTTCATGTCAGTGTATATGGCATGATTTCCCTTTAAAAAGATGTTAAATGTTAATAGAATATAATTTTCCTTGCCTCTTACGAGATGGAGGATAAGGATTCACTCAGAAGAATATAAAAAGCTGTTGAACACTCAGTGTTCAGGCTGTAATATCTGCTACCATATATAAGGATGTATGATGTCATTGATGCCAGTTTTATTTTTGTCAGCTGTTTAGGCTATGGTTTGGAATAAAAAAAATTCAGAAAAAAATGAGAACTATAAATTAGTAGCTAGATAAGAAGTCTAGAAAAAAAATACATACTAATATAATTTTGAGTAGATGAACTGCAGTTCCTGTAAGCCCTCAATAATATCGATGCCACCTGGAAAACATACAGAAGTCAACCAAACATCTGAAGGCCACAAGATTTTCTACCCTAATGTGGTCCAAACCTCCCTGAAAAATTATCAACTACGTAGAAGAAACTCTTTAAAAATATCTGCAAGGACCCAGATTCGGAAAGCTTGAAATAGGAAATCCCAAATATTTCAGGAACTCAGGATTTTGTATAAGTAAAGAGGGTGAACTGAACTCACTGCAGTCTGATTTTACTTTCTTTGAGAAAGTTATTGGAGAAGTCTTCCTAGTGTAGCTGTTCTTGCTTCAACCATCCTTTTGTTAGCCTTTTGCCATTGGCACTTCCATCTTATCGGGGTGGGATTCAAATTTTTTAACAACCGGTTCTGTGGGCAAGGTTTAGGTGGTGGGCGTAGCTTAGGTGGTCATGTGACTGAGTGGACATGGCTTGGTGGTCATGTTATTGGCTGGCCAACTCAATATCACTCACATCGAGGCACGCATCTCCTTGCCTGGCCTCTCATGACTGTGGGGATGCTGCAACAATCGTAAGTGTGAAAAATGGTCATAAGTCACTTTTTTCAATGTCATTGTAACTTTAAATGGTCACTCCACACAAGCAAAGTACCAGAAAAGGATGGGGAAAAAACTCCAGAGACATTCCTGAGACAGGAAGTTTAGTCCTGCCAAGAACGTAATAAGAGTTAACGGAGAGGCAGTTTCTGTAAGCAACACCAGAATGTTTCCCTTCTTCCTTCCTTACAGGATTAGGCCAATAATTTATTTTAACAACTGGTTCTCTGAACTGCTTAGAATGCTAACAACCAGTTCTAGTGAATCAGTTCGAACTGGTAGAATCCCACCCCTGCATCTTATCATTGCAAGCATAGGGTGGTGAGATACATCTAGGGACCCTACATGAGATGGATAAAATGATTTAGTTTAAAGTTAGCACAAATGTAACTACTATATGTTGTGAAGTATAATTCCTGATCCATTGTTCATTCTTGAAATACGGGGATTTATTTTCCAGTCCATATGCAAATGGCATCATTATAATTCTTATTTCAGCCTCACCAATATCATTCCATCCAGATTTGTTTGATTCCAGTTTCCATCAGCCTCAGCCTGCAGGCCTGGACATCTGTGATACTTGGAATTCTTATCCTCTTCAATTCCCCTTGATAATTTCATATTTTCCTAAGGGAACTGTTGCAGTTCTCCTTTGCCTGCAGGGTATTGCCATTTCATATTTTGGACAGCTCCCAATTGGACTTCTTTCACCAGCCATTCCATTTTTTTTTTTTCACTTGCCTTTGCTTGCTTTCTTCCCACCTCCCGCCATGTTCTGGGGCAAAGGAGGCCAAAAGGGTCCACACAAGTGATTTAAAAATAATTGTAGACTCGCAACCTCTCAGAAAATCTAAATTCCTCTGTGACATTTCCTTTCTCAGGCTCCCACTGACTCAGCTGCTGATTTTGATATTTAAAGAAGGATTACCTTGTTTGTTATCCTTTTTCTTTAGTTAAGAATGGATACTAAGGGAAAGTTCTTTTAAAACTTTCCTATGCTCTTGCCTTTGATTTTGGACACTTATCTGACCAGATCCTACCAAATCACTAATCTCCAATCACTTAGCATCAAGTGGCCAAAGCCATCCCACCTCAAAGACTTATTCACAGTGCTCCAATAAAGCCACCAGCAGTTGACTTCCTGCAGAGCAGAGGTGGGGAACTATGGCCCTTTTACAACTGGCTCAGGAATTCTTGGAGTTGAAATCCACAAGCCATATAAGGGCCATAATTCCCACCTCTGCTGTAGAGCATTTGGTGCAGCGAGTCAACATGGCCAGGTGATGCTTGCCTAAATGAGTGCATTTAACACTACTGAAGATCACATGAGTGGCTGCCATCTAATCTTAACCTTCCAAATTCCAATCAAACACAGAATTTGATCACCAATTTATATCCTACCTGGAATTCATGCTAAATAAATATAAATTTTACTTATCTGTTTGTTTGTATCCACCTTTATTATTTTTTACAAATAACTCAACGCAGCAAACATATTTAACACTTTCCTCCTCCCATTTTTCTCATAACAACAACCTTGCATTCTAAAATACATATTTGAAGAGAGATTTCTCACTAAAATCTTGCACTTCTAGAAAGTTAGCCTCCAATAATCAAAACATGTAATTCTTAGAGAAAGACCTAGCTTGGAGTACAACTGATGCTAATGCTGTGTCTCAGATATTATGGAATTATTATTTGGGAACAATTGTAAATACAGTAATTGAGAAGATATTTTTAAAACATACCATAATTTTCCGGTGGTGATGTGTGGTCATGGTGGCACAGGAGATAGCGCTCTGTCCCCTGTAGATGATTTTCAGTGGTCCGGTGGTCATCCAAGGTGAAAAATTGGTCCTGGGGGGATTGGTGAAGAAGAGGGGAAACTTTGGAATGAAGTGGGAAGGTGCGATCCCCAGTGGCGCGAGCAAAGGAGCCCTCTGATCCAGAGCTGAAGAGCTCGGTCTTGATGGCCAAACCAGAGACCTGACGTCCCACAAGAAAGGAAAAGGAAGCAAAAAGGAGAACGATGTGGAATAAGTGGTGGGAGCAAAGAAGATTGGAACTGTTAAAGTGCTAAAGAAGTGACGGCGTAAGTGATAGCTCAGAGAGCCCAGAGAGTGACGGCATAAGTGATAGCTCAGAGCGACACACGAACAGTGGAATAGAGAGGAGAGCGGAGAAGGGAGAGGATGAAAGGTGGTGCCAGCAATAGAGAAGGAAAGAACAACGAAGAAGTGAAAATAAGAGATTGAAAGTGAGCTGCATGAAGAGGAGAGAGTGGACTGATTAGAACGGAACAACTGAATTGCCTGGGGCCAGCAAAGGGGCAACATTGTAGCAGCAGAAGAAACAAAAAATCAGAAAGAGGACTAAGGAAAGGAAAGTGACAGTGCATAATTCGGAGAGTCAGACATCTTGAAAGTGGAAAGTAGAAGTTAACTCTTTCAGCACTCAGCTCTCAGTATCACAATAAGACTCAAAGTACCTGGTTGGAACTTTTAAAATATCTTAAAATATCCTTAATGAAAACTAACTGTTGTGATTGACTATAATATCTGTACTTATATTTATCTATATATTGAAAATTATATTGGCTGGTTTTCTCTTTTTTTCTCTTTTTTCTCTTCTCTTTCTTTTTTTTTAGTAGTTTACTTTTTGTAATACAAATATTTAAGTTCATATACTCATATATTAAGATTTAAAGAAGATTTATAGAAGGATATAGATTTATAGAACTAGTGATTGTGTAGTATAAATTAAAGATAAATTTGTCTTCACTGACTGAATATAAAAAAGATAGATATTTATTTATGATATAGACTCCTTTTGTACTTTAGAAAATTATTATTGATATTTAAGGTTTAGTTGAATATAGAATTGTAACTTTATATAATTATATTGACAGTCAGAGGGGAATAAACTCGGAAATTGAGTGTATAAGTTAAATAAATAAGTAATCAATATCCAATAAGTTAATATACTTAGTAATTAAGAATATATAAAAACTAATATGTGTGATATTTGTTAACTGTCAATATAAGTGTGTTTCCTGATATTGGGATCGACCTGTAAAACTGCATGGTTTAGCTAAGTTTTGAAATGTCTGGAATAATTCAAATATAGTACGAGATATAAGTTTGTAGATTACACTGTAGAATAAAGATAGACACAGAAATTAGGGGAACAGTGAATGGTGGTGTAGGAGAAGATAGAGAAAATATTAGGAGAACAATATAGAATATTACAAGAAATGACAAGTATTACAACCATCACAGTGAAAGTTGGGAAGAAACCGACTTCAACGACAACTGCAGTGATAGCATCCCCAGCCACACAAAAAACAATAGAAGGAATGTTTGCAACAGATAAACCAAACCCGCGATGAACATACAGACTGTGCAGGCTGCCTTAATAGCAATACAAGAAACGATGACAAAGCTTCTGGAAAATATGACTAAAAATCATGGAGAAATGAAAACAGAAATAGAAGAAGTGAAGAGAGAAGTGAGAAATGATATTCAAAAGTTAGATGAGAAGGTGGGCCGGACCCAGGAAGTGCTACAGAAAAATGATCAAAGACTACAAATGATTGAGGAAAGAACAGAAAAAACAGAACAAACATTAGATTTGGTGGACCAGAAAATGAAAGAACCGAGTAGGGAAGTCGAAGAATCTTTGATCCAGTTGGAGATGGACAGAGCCTTGTTTTACCTGCGATTCCAGAATGTGGTGGAGACAAAAGAAGAAGATCTGGCAGTAATAATGGAAGAAATAATTGCAGAGGCTCTCCAAAGAGATAAAAGAGAGATAATTAATGAGATGGATGAAGTCTACCACGTATATACAAATTACGCCAGATGAAACAGACTGCCAAAAGAAGTGGCTCTTTTCCACCAGACTGTCAATTATTTGGAAGCCTGCACTCACCAACAAAAAAATCTCCACACCACTAGCCAGGCAAACACCTGGGCACAAATAGATCCCCCCTGATACCTCCAGCTCAAACACACCCCAACCAGGCATCCAGATGAAACTTAGCTTCCTAATAAATGATAGCCGTCCATTTACTCAGAGCCAAGCTGCACTAAAGGCCTCCAATACAGGAACATAATGTTGCCAGCCAATCAAGACACAAAAAGAGCCACAAAACAGACAGAAGATATTAGAAACACCAATCAAGCAGAACACAGCAAACTCCAAGACCAATAAACACAGACCAAAACTCCCAACCAATCAGGATGAAGAAAAAACCATTCTCGCACAGCAGTAGGCTGCCCCAAATTTAAAACTGAAACGGCTGTGAAAATCTGACTCACAGACGAACACAATACAGAAGCCTGATGATGGCAGATGAGATTCTACCGAAACGTTGCTACAACTTTAAAAGCACAACTATAATGACGTGGGAAAATACCCGAACAAAGCTGAATGCCATATATTGTTGGTGTGTGTGTCTGTCTTGAGGGTGGTCTGTGTTTCGGCTCTCCAGACAGCGAGTTGTTTGGATTTGTCCCAAAGTAAGGGGTGAATCTTGTTGCTGAGTCTGAGGTGAAGTGTGAGGAGATCTTTGTTGATTTGGTCTAGGAGAAATCTTTTTGTGTGAAGTTCATTTCTAATTAGGGCCAATTCTGTTCTTTTTAGGATGCGTTTGGTGGCTGCTGTGTTGGTGTGGAATTTCAATTGGAAGCTTGTGGGAATTAAATTTTGATCTCGGCAGTTGCATAGGAATGCGAGGTCACATAAAATGGAAGCTCTTTGGACTTCAAGTTTTTCATAAGTCCTGGTCAGATGGTGGGTTTCCTCCCCGTAGAGGTGCAATATTTGTTTTCTGAGGTTCTCGTGGGTATTTGTATGTGGATCTTTGGTTATTCGGGTTTTCTCCCGCGTAAGATTGGAAGTATCTAGGCAACGTTTCGATGAAGTCTCATTCATCATCTTCAGGCTTGTGTCTTCCGCTCTGTGCTTCTCAGAGTGATGTGAGCTTGCAGCTGCTTCTTCCTTTTAACTGCTAGTGGGGGTGTGACTTGATTGGGTGGGGGCTTGGCTGTGTTCTGATTGGGTGGGGGTCTGTTCTCATTGGTTGGGGGGTTGGCTGTGTTCTGATTGGTTGGGCGGTTGGTTATGAACACATCTGACTACCAAACCAAGTTAACCAACCTACTCCTAGACCCCACATACAAACCCCTAAAGACAGACCCCACCACCTACCTAGAAAAAACCACCAGATCCAAAATAAAAGCCTCCCCCATCAGTGAAGAAATCCAGCAAAGAATCATACCCAGAGAGAAATCATCCAGATGCCCTAAGCTTTATGGTCTCCCCAAGATACACAAAGAAGGAACTCCACTTAGACCAATAGTCAGCTCCATAGGCTCACCTCTACAAAACCTAGCCAAATTTCTCGCCAAACAACTACAGCCCTATGCAGAATCCATCAACTCACATGTAAGAAACTCATTCCAGTTCATCGAGATCATAAAGAAACAAAACTTACAACCCAGCGACCTACTAGTGAGCTTCGATGTCATATCCCTCTTCACCCAAGTGCCAATAAAAGAAGCCTTGACAGCCATCCAAAACAAATACAACCCTCCCCAGCACATCCTAGATCTGACCAACCACTGTCTATCCAATACATACTTCACCTACAACGGAAAAAAATACAAACAAATAGAAGGAGCACCCATGGGATCACCCCTCTCACCTGTCATCGCAAACCTCTACATGGAACACTTTGAAACACAAGCTCTAGAAAAATATGATCACAAACCCAAACTCTGGCTCAGATACGTAGATGACACCTTCATAATCTGGCCACACAGGAAAGAAAAACTGAACAACTTCCTCACACACCTCAACAGCCTACACCCCAAAATACAATTCACCATGGAAACAGAAGCTAACATTCAACTTCCCTTCCTAGATGTCTTGGTATACAAAAAACCCAATGGCTCCCTAGGACACACCATCTACCAGAAGAAAACACATACAAACCGCTATCTACATGCACTCTCACACCACCACCCAGCACAGATCAATTCCGTAGCTGAGACACTCATCTCCAGAACAAAATGCTTAGCTGATGAACAACACCTAAAAACCGAACTAAACACTCTCACCAACGTACTCACAGCCAATGGATTCCAAAGAAAGAAGATTACCCACCTAATCCAAAAAGAAACCCCAACCAAAATCCAAGACAGAGAACAAGAGAACGGCAAAGCCCTCCTCCCATATATAAAAGGCACTACAGACAAAATCAGCAAGATCCTCCAAAAACACAACATTAAAACAGCATTCTGCACAAACAGAAAAATATCCACCATCCTAAGAAACCCTAAAGACAAAATCGAGTTAGAAAACCAAGGAGTATACGAAATCCCTTGCACCGCCTGCCCCACCACATACATTGGACAAACTAACAGAAGAATAAGTGCACGCATTGAAGAACATAAGAACTCAATCAAAAAAGAAGAACCGACCTCTTCCCTGGTCCAACACCTCAAAGCCACAGGACATGAGATTGACTTTAAAAATACCAGAACTATTGCCAAAACCGAACACTTCAACAACAGAATAATCAGAGAAGCCATAGAGATAGAAAAACACCCACACAGCATGAATAAAAGAGATGACACCTCCCGCCTACCAGCCATTTGGAAACCCGCCCTCATGAACAGACAAGTACCTAACATGAAGAATGACACCAGACCCATACCCACCAGAGCCACACAAGATGCCACCACCACACTTCCACGTAAAAAGCAGACTCACACCCACACAGAAGATGAGACACGACCACGGACCAGAAGCCGCACTGCAGCTGCATCACTACCCACTTCAAACCCCTCCGAGCCATACATGAAGCGAACTGACCCCCCACCATGAAGATGCAGCACGACCACGAACTCGAAGCCAAACAGCAAGATCACAGCTCACCAGCTCAAATCCCCCAGCAACTAAGACTAACCTGAGCACAACCAAGCCCCCACCTGAACAGAACACACCTCCAGCCAATCAGAACACAGCCAACCCCCAACCAATCAGAACACAGCCAACCCCCAACCAATGAGAACAGACCCCACCCAATCAGAACACAGCCAAGCCCCCACCCAATCAAGTCACACCCCACTAGCAGTTAAAAGGAAGAAGCAGCTGCAAGCTCACATCACTCTGAGAAGACACAAGCCTGAAGATGATGAATGAGACTTCATCGAAACGTTGCCTAGATACTTCCAATCTTACGCGGAGAAAACCCGAATAACCAAAGATCCACATATATATATATATATATATATATATATATATATATATATATATATATATATATATATATATATATATATAATCTTTAATAAGGTTTATTTTTAAAATAAAAAACATACCATAATTTAAAAATATTATTGTGTTGTAATGACGAGACAGTCGAGTTGTTTGATCATGAACAACTGAATCATGATGATCTTTATTGGAGTATAGTCTTGCATTTATATACATCTTTAGTTATCCTCCATCATTGGTTAACTTTGGTTACTGCTTAACTTTCGTTACTGTTTAGTACAGTAATCCATACAATTGATTATCTCTATTTAAAGTCTAACATATGTTTACTTCCCCTCTCTAATCCTCCTTTATCCATAGATTAGTGACTTTGTTTGCCTGAGTTGTATTTGCTTGGAAACATTCTTTATCTGAGGTTTGCCATCCGAGATTGGAACATTCCTGCAATTACAACTCTACATATCCTCGTTTTTTATTTTAAAGGGAGGATTAAAAGATTTATGAATGAATTGCAATTGTAGAGGGTTAAGAGTGGGGGAAGCGGGACGAAACAATGCGAATAAATTTGGAATAGATTGAATAAAACAACAGGTTGCAATTAGTACAATAATAATAATTATAGCATTAAAAAAAACTGTCTGAGCCAAGACCAATCAGGGAGCCAATTGGTTAGCCACTCAAAAGGTGAGTAATGAGCATGGATATTATTTTGAATGTATGATTGTAAATTGGCAAGCTCATCCTCAATACTTTTATTCAAAGAATGAAAATGTACAGCACATCCACGGCATCCAACTAACGTACAGAACCCTCCCTGACGGGCTAAAAGATAGTCTATGGCAAAACACTGCTGTAAGACATTTTGATTTAAGTCTTCTATTTCATGCTGCAAATCACGAATAATAGCAGAGGTAGCATTGATGGATTTTCAAGTCTGCAGGTGAGATCAAGAATAGATCGTCTGTTTTCTTGAGCAATTATGCCAGGATAAGAGCCTAGAGTAAGGACTCCTGTAATGGCCCCTGCCAATGCACGGCCAAATGTAGAACCAGAAGACAATTGTGAGTCAATAATGACTTCATCATTACATGTAGGCCCCAGAGAGGAATGCCGCTGTCGAGTTGATGGGAGCGTACCTATTTGAACAGGTAGAGTAAAATAACCTATAGTTGCACATTGATAATTCTGTGGATGAACATTAGTAGCATATTTATCAAAAAAGAACCACATATTAGGATCCTTAAGCTGCCAACCAGAGCATATCGATCCTGTATTAGATTGATCAGAGGCATTAAAAATAGGAAAATTGTCAGGATACATATCAGGAGCTATATTAATTCCATGAAAAGAGTTATTAAAGGTACCTGACAACCAATAGTAGTCAGAACAATAACTGTAATTCTGTAGCTTTTTTAATATGTGCTGAGCAGCATCATAATCAGACCAATTATGAAGCCAAGTGTGTTTAGCGTGACAACAGAAACACAGACCCCTTCTGCTTGGAACTTATAAGACTAGAGTTAAATTGTAACAAGACTTCTAAAAGATATATTTTGGAACTTTGCAACTGAACTGTAACCCCAGGAAGAGAAAGTATAAAAAGAAGAAAGTGCTAAATGAAACAGACTGCGTGTATTTGGATTGCTTGGTGACTTTGGGACCTTTGGAAATTATTATTTAAAAGACTAAAAACATTTGGGTTGTTTAAAAAAAATCTTTCACAATGGCATTACTTGTTGATGAACTGAAAATGGAATTTAAAAAGCTAAAAGAAGAGGAACAAGAAGGGAAGGGCTCTTCTGGATCTGTTTTTCATTTCTTAGAAATGGCGATTTTTACCTATCAGAAACTACAAGAAGATCGGGATGAAGAAGAAGCCATCTTTAATGAACAAGCAACTCTAGCTGGGGAAGAAAAGGGAAAGAGAGGAAAGAGAATGGAGAATTTAAGACTTAAAAAAACAACCAAAAAAGGGGAAAATAAGGTGAAAAATCGATACAATGTCAGATAGCAACAGAAAAGAGGAATACAGAAGAGGGTGGAGATTAAGAGGGTGGAGATCAAGAGACAAGGGGGTAAAAAGGCTAGATTGGAGAAGAAAGGAAGGAAAAAAGGGAAGAGAAGTTACAAAGGTTTGAAACAAGATGTAAAGAAACAGGATTTATTCAGAGACAATGGGTAAAAATATAATTAAAAAAGAGACTCTGCAAAAGTACATAAGATTGTATTGTATTTGTATTTGAAATAATGTTAGAAAACTGGAACATTATATGATTATAAAATGGGATAAAATATTAAAAGGAATGTGTAAAATGCTTAAGATTTAACGATAGTTTAATTTGCTATGGATTATTGTCCTAATTACATTATAAACTTATTATCTTCCTATCTTAAAATATAGTACGTAGCTTTAGAATGTACTAAGCAGAATCAGAATGAAAATTATATATTATTTTAAGTGTTAAATTTAGGGGAAAGATACAAAGGCGTCATACTTCAATCAGTGATTACAGGAGAAATTTTGTGTTAATGAGAAAAGATAATAGATAATTGAAATAGAACAGACAAAAGATACAAGCATAATGATTTAAATTGAGATGAAATAAATAAAATAGAATTAAGAGAGTGAAAAGAGGGTAGAAGCTATATAGAAAATGTAGAATGGTAAATAAGATATGAAATGGTATATAAAGTGAGCATGAATTTGATTTATGTCTGTACAAAAAGATGTAACCCGGGACTAAGCCACTTTTCAAAAAGAAGTTTTATGTTTTTATGTTTTGTGTTTTGTTTGTGTATGTTTGTTTATTGAAAATTAATAAAAAAAATTATTAAAAAAAAAGAAACACAGACCCCTTGTAAATGACTAACTTTCAAGTAACACCAACGGACAGAATTCAATTGCATAGGGGGTGTAGAAAATAGCCAGGAGTGTGAAATAGATTGTAGTTGTGAGACAATAAATGTAGAAGACATGATCAAGTTAGGGGTAAAAGAAATTTGACCAAATGCCATTGGGGGCTCATAGTATAAAGTAATATTTGTGCCATGGGTCATAAACATGTATTGGAACCCACAAATTAGGGTTAAGACGAACCACGAAGTGTCATTTTGAGCAGAAACACCATTAACCATAAACAAGAAAACACAAAGTAAAATGGTAACAGAGTTAGCAGTAATAATAGCAAAAACAGCAGCAACAAGATTTTCAGGAGTCTGAGGTAATGAGGCCTGTTGCAGTTGTTGTTGAGCTTGATATGTAGTAGATTTAACCTGGCCCCAAGTGATGGGTTGCGGGCGCGTTGACCTTGGAAGACGGACTTCCGTGTTCAGATGAAGATTGAAATCTGGAATTGGGTTGTGAAGGCCCTGATGCCATGCCATGATACGACGAACACAGCACTCTGGAACCCACACTGCTTGTTGAGTAGAAGGATCTTCCATGGCGGCGTAACTGCAACCCCAGGTAATCAGCTGTGTAGGGCCTTCCCAGGTTGGATCTGGAGCTTGGCAATACTTTACCAAAGGCCTTGCTAAAGATTCAGTAGTTCGAAAATGCAAATTAACAGGTGAGTCTGCAAGAGAATCTAAAAAAGTTAAATAATTCCAAGTATATAATGCTACAGCAATGAGATTTTGAATCTTTCGCAGATGGTAAGGGCCAGACTCAGTTTGTAATTGTTTCTGAAGCAATGCCTTAAAAGTACGATGAGCTTGCTCAACTATAGCTTGACCCTGAGAGTTATAAGGAATTCCGTGCACTAAAGTAATATTCTATTTCTGACAAAAGGTTTGAAGTTCCTTACTAATATAAGAAGGGCAATTGTCAGTTTTAAACTGAGAAGGCCGACCCATTACAGCAAAAGAGGATAGGCAATGAGAAATAACATCTGAAGTACGTTCATGTTTTGAAGCAGTAACCCAAAGGAAGTGTGAATGAGTGTCAATAGACGTATGAAGATAACAGTATGGCTTAAAGGTTGAAAATTGAGTTACATCCATTTGCCAAATTTGATTAGCTTGAGTTCCTCGTGGGTTGACACCCAATGGAAAGGGAACTGCCAGTTGCTGACAAGCTGGATAAGCATGGACAATATCCCGGCCTTGAGATATTGAAATTTTAAATTGCTTTGCAAGCGATTTGGCATTTTGATGAAAATAAGAATGACTAGCAACAGGATCAGCAAACAAAGGCGCAATATCCTTTAAGGATTCATCTGCCTTCCGATTTCCTTCAGTCAAGGCATTAGTAATGGGAGTATGACTTCGAATGTGTTCTACATACAAAGAATACAAGCGAGTTTCCAAACTATTCTTTAAAGATAAAAACAAGGATAACAAATTCTTATCCAAAGAGAGAGCACAATAAGAAAAGGGAAGAGATTGCATAGCTAAATACACATATTGAGTATCAACGATCAAGTTAATAGGTTGGTCATTGAACAATCGTAAAGCCAAAATCACAGCAGCCAGCTCAGCACATTGAGCTGAAGTCTGCAGGCAGTAAATTTAGAATACCATTATTGTTGAATCTGCCAGACAACCACACCCCTTGTAGGTGATCCATCAGTAAAGACTGTAAGAGCTTTAGAAATAGGATTTCGCACAAAAATGGAAGAAAAGGCCGGATTTAAAGTAGTAGTAACCACTATTCTAGGATCCTTGGGTAAAGAATACAACAAGTTTCCCACATATTGAGAAAAGGCTATCTGATATGATTCTGAAATCATCATCAAATGCTCATGTTCAACTTTTGTACAAGTGAAAGCTATGCTAATGAGATCCTGTCCTGTAAGATGTAAAGCTCATTTACGACCTTTAATAATCAAATCCTCTAATGCTGATTGATAAGGATAAATGTTTCTAGGCGGAGTAGCTGACAAATTAATCCATTCATGAATGTTGACCGCTTGCGGGGACGCATTAGAATAAAGACATCCCATGGGTAAGGGTGTAGTGGGAAGAATAGCTAAGCAAAGACCTATTGTTAAGGATGTTATCCTGTCCACATATTGATGCTTAAACTTATTCAATATTTCTTGAAGGCATGTTCATTGAGGATCAGTTAATACAACTAGATCTCCTGGTGATTGTGCTCCCTTCAAAGACTGAAATAAGGGCAACATATCACCAGTTTTAATGTAGAAGAATGGGCATGCCCAATTAATAATGCCAAGTAATTTTTGCCATTGTACTAATGTATATGATTTCTGTACTTGTAATTCAGGAAGAATTGGAATGGAGGAATTGTGCAAGATTCTATGTTTCCCATTTTTCTTTTTTATAACAAAAACAGGAGTATTCCAAGGACTAGTAGAAGGTTCTATATGACCAGCAGCCAATTGTTCTTGAACCAATTGTTGTAAAGCAGCGAGTTTTTCCCTTGATAATGGCCATTGTTCCACCCAAACCGGCATAGAACAGAGCCATTTAAGAGGAAGAGCCATCATCAAGAATCAAATGGGCATTAAGAAGAGAAAGATATCATGGCCCCAAATATTAGTATGAATTCTAGAATGTATGGTTGTAGGAAAAAGGACTTACCAGCAGATGTTGTAACATTAATTTCTTGAACACTCTGCCAAGCAGCTGTAGAACCTCCTATTCCCCACAGTGAAGAAACTGTCATTTTTGGCCACTGTACTGGCCACTGTAAAGAGGAGATGACAGTAACATCAGCTCCAGTATCCAATAACCCTTGAAATGGTTGTTTATTAAGGAAGAGCATTAACAAAGGATGAGAGTTCAGCTGATGAAGTAAGCCTACAGATAAAGAAGTTGATCCAAATCCTGCATCCCCACGATTACCTATACCAGGAGATGGAATTTCATGTGGAAGAAGAAGCAATTGAGCAACAGAAGAATTACAAGGAAGAAATTGAGGAAGATTCACCCAAATCTGAATCATGAGGATACCAGTGTAATCTGAATCTATTACCCCAGGCACAACAAAATAGCCCTTTTTGTGTGCAGAAGAATGAGGCAAAATTAAGCCAACTAATCCTGAAGGAAGAGGACCTTTAAATTGAGATGGAACTATTTTAAATTCCATGGGAAATTTAAACTCAATTTCCTCTTGCGTGATTAAATCGATCCCAGCGCTACCGGCTATGGCTGGGGAGGAGTGAGAGAGACTGCTGGAGGAGTCAGAGTGATGGGAAAGGCACGCTTTGGATTCTGGTTGGGTGCCACACCCATTGGCAAGTTACCCAACCAAAACCGACATTGATTGGCCCAATGAAATCCCTTTTTGCAAATAGGGCACTTCTTAGAAGGACAATTCTGAGGCATAGAAGGTGTAGAACGACAGTCCTTCTGAAAGTGGCCAGGCTTCTTACACTTAAAAAAGTTACCAATTGGTTGCTGTCCTTTCTGAATAGCAGCTGCTAACATATGCATTTTATAAGTTTGTGATCCAATATCCTGGCAGACTCACAGCATATCTGCCAGAATGTAATGAGCAGTAGCCTTTAACGGCTGTAAAGCTCTTTTACAATCTGCATTAGCATTTTCAATAGCTAACTGGTGAAGAAGTTCACCAGCAGCTTCCTGATGATCAAACTGCTGTCTAATTGCTATGGACAGACGCTCAACAAAGTCAACATAAGGCATTCTGTCAAATGTTTGAAAAATTTGCTCTAGGTTCTCCAGCTTGGGGTACCTTAAGAAAAGCATGAAAGGCACATTCAGAAACAATAGTTAACATAGCTGGAGGAAGAACAACTTGAGTAGGAATTGTACCGAATGGTCCAGAACCAAATAGCTGCTCAACTGTATATGCTCCTCCTCCTCCTAAAGCAGCAGCTTGAGCATGTCTCATATATTCACTCTCCCAAACCACATATTGCATGGATGTTAAAATCATGCGAAATATTTGCTTCCAATCTTCAGGGATCATTGTATAACCATTTTTTATTCCTTCTACAAATCATCTTGTAAAATTACCACTAATCCCATAGTCTGTACCTGACTTTTTTAACTCTCTTAAGATCTGATAAGGCAGACCCTCCCATTCTGCTACTTGCAGTCCAAGCTGTGGCCCCTGGCCAGGATGATATTGTACTGGACAAACAGACAGTAATTCTGCAAGTTCTGTTCCTGAGACAGAGGCATCCCTTTTACAAGTCTCTACCATTTTCTGAAAAGAAGACTGAACAATAGAGTCAGGAGGCTTTTGCCCTGTATCTGCAGGAGCTGAGGGAATTGAAGACATATATTCAGGTGAAGAAGGGAGACAAATGACAGCATTAGTATAACGTGAAGGTGGAAGTGTTAAAAGAGAAAGTTCATTGTGACCAAATTTTTCAATTGCATGCCTACATAAATGCCACACATGCAAAACTATTTTTGCTCAAGGTTCAGTATGCAATGTTTTCCCAATACGTTCCCAATCAGTTAATTTTAAAGACCCCTTTTCTGGGTACCATAGGCACTGAACTGCAATCTCCTGGACCAGCCTTAAGAGATTTCTCTGTAGTACCTCAGTATTATTTTTCTTCAACAAATAGCCTAATTCATCTACATGCTTCCTTTGTTCCTCAGAAAGCGAAGACCCCATACTTACAGAAACCAAAAGGTTGAAGAAACCACAAAGGGTTGAAGGTGCACCAAATCCTTGCCAGACGAAGTAAGAGGGTTCATGCGTCACTTGTTGTAATGACAAGGCAGTCGAGTTGTTTGATCATGAACAACTGAATCATGATGATCTTTATTGGAGTATAGTCTTGCATTTATATACATTTTTAGTTATCCTCCATCATTGGTTAACTTTGGTTACTGCTTAACTTTCGTTACTGTTGAGTACAGTAATCCATACAATTAATTATCTCTAGTTAAAGTCTAACATATGTCTACTTCCCCTCTCTAATCCTCCTTTATCCATAGATTAGTGACTTTGTTTGCCTGAGTTGTATTTGCTTGGAAACATTCTTTATCTGAGGTTTGCCATCCGAGATTGGAACATTCCTGCAATTACAACTCTACATTATTGTAATGCTATTATATGTTATAATATGGTATTATTTTTCAAACACTGGAATTCCAGAATCAGGTATCCAGGCTTTTTGTATAGATTTTACCTTTTTGTAAATAATTTCCTCTCTTTTTCAGGAGCAAAATGGCTCTCTGAATTTATGAAAAGCATCCTAAAATATCTTTGACAATTTAGAGATCTTGAAAAAACAATCTAAAATACTCTTTGCTTAGAGTTGAAAAATAAAAAAGCAATGGTATCAGAGAGCAAATATATCCACAACTCCATAGAGGAAATATGTCCTTACTTTGGTGCAATGGGTTTCGTGATATCTTTAAATGTTTATCTAGTCTAGGTGAGAAACTGAACTGAATGCCTGTAGGGTTGGCTTTTATCATTTTTATAAAAAGAACAACGGACTTACCTTAAACATGAAATGAATTTTTTAATCCTTGAGAGAACTAGCAAGGCATGAGGATTAGATGAGGCTAGCAAAAGGTTTAGTAGAATATTATTGTTTCATACTTTTTGTAGAAACTTGGCAAATGTCACTTTAGCCAGATCCTAAATATCACTAAAATTAATATAAATTGAAAGTGGAAAAAAGAAAAAACAGAGAGAGAGACAGAGACAGAGAGACAGAGACAGGGACAGAGGGAGAAACAGAGAGAGACAGAGAGAGAGAACCTGAGAAAGAACTGAGTGACTCAAGAGATAAACCTCTGTGCTGATTATATTTGGATTTTCTGAACAAAGATATGTGATAGGATCTTCCATTAGTTCTCTAGATGTAGTTATGTAATCATATATTAAATAATAACATTGTTTGAATATATGTTTTGGAACATACCCAAGATATAATAGTATAATTTTTCAATATCAAGTGTTTAAGAACCTAAGAAGAATCTTTGGGTCAGGGATAGGGTTAAAGGACCATAGAATGCACCAACTTGTCTTCTTCGGTGGCCAAGCAAATACCTTTTTGGGAGTTCACCAGTCAGATTTGAGAAAAATAAGCCCTATCACAGTCCTATTTCCCAACAGCTGGTGTCCAGTGGCATGTTGCCTTTGTTTTTGCAGATAACATACCATATTCATTTTAGCCTATTTGCAACAGAACTTCTCTCTGCTGTGATGTAGGGATTCAGCAGAACATTTCTGGATTACTTAGCTAATTCTCCCTTGGCAATGGCTTAATTATACCTTTATTAATAAACCTGGTTCCTAAAATGTTATATTTTTATATAATGGAATATTTATTTTATTTGTTTAAACCTGTGGGAACCATTTTTAGATACAATAGCTGGTAGGGTTAATATTTTTAGAATGGTAGGGTTAATATTTTTTAGCCTTCATTGACATCTATCCCTTATCATAATGTGGCTGAATACCAAGCCATCTCAGAGGTGGGGCTTGATCAAAATAGGCAAGATGACAGGCCGTAGTGCAATCGAAGATGCTCTTCTTTGTATCTGTAATAATTTACATAGGAGGGATCTGGATTATGAGGCCATAAACATCATGTGGCTTGTTTGGATCCATATGTTTACAAACAGGTCAAATGCATAACCTAACATAGGACCCATCATCTGATTTTCTGAAACATGGATATTTGAATCATCTGTTATCTCATGTTGATCTGGAACAGATTTAGAGAAATTTTCTTTTAATGAACAATCCATGATTTCATTGTACGAACAAATATAAAAAAATAAATAGTATTTAATTAATGGAATTTTCAAAGAAGCTTGAATAAAGGCAAATGTTCTTAAAAGTTAGTGACCAAATGGCTAAATACATATTCTGGTAAGGAAATTAGAGCAAGTTTTGAAGGCAGCAAAAATAATGATGCAAAAGCAACCATTTGTGCCTCACAATATAAAATTACAATGTGCTCAATATAGTGTTCTTCTATGCATAGAAAACAATCATTAGACATAGTCACTTATGAAAGATCTATTTCTAAAATGATCAATGAAATAATATTGTAGCACCTATTGAAAAGTAAAGTGCTAGCATGTGTTCAACGTAATTGTTTCAATGTAAGTGTCTCCAGTTTTGATTTCCAAAGAAAATTAAGAAATAGGTATGCATAAAGGAAATTCTCCAATTTCTGTCATAGAAATTCAGGGATGACTATACCTAAACAAAAAGCATATCAATAATAGTACCATGAAAAAGGGAGGGAGGGAGAACAGATAGTGAATGAAGGACTGAATATTAAATATTAATATTTATGAATATTTTTGTCCATGAATATTCAAATCCTAAAGTATTTTTTCTTTGATCTTTTTTTAAAAAAGGTATTACTTTACTATATTAAACTAAGTAATAAAAATGTATATGTGCATACACTGGTTTTAAAAATACAATGAAACATCAACATTGATAATCATAGCCTTTTTAAAGTTACCTTTTAAAACAGAACTTTTTTAAAAGAAAAGAACTTTCCTTCTTATTCCCTGCTTAATGTTGAATCATCCACTAAGCATTCAGTTTATTCTTATGCATGCTGTATTGCCACCGTACAATATTTTTATCACATTCAGCAACCAACCTTTGATTTAGTATTAACACAAAATGTTGCATAAGTCAAATCCTTTCACATGAATATGTGTTTTCTCTAAATGAACCAACATAGAGAAATTCTCTTTTTGTATCTCTGTATATTTCACAGTGATCTAAAGTAGAGCAAAAACAGATCTAGATATCTCTGGTCCAACATAAAAACTATACTGTACTTCCCAAATTTTATTCATTGTCATTTCTTCTATGCTTTAGTCACAGTGAAGCCAAACAGCTTCGGAGACAAACTTCAATTAATGTTCCTGTAGACTTATATTCATCCTTGTTACCTTTTCTTCTATATATGGGAATAATAATAGGATAGTTACATACTTCACATATGTTTTATACTAGTGTTTCTTGTCAGTTCTAAAATGTGTGGACTTTAACTCCCAGAATTCCTTAGCCAGTTGAGAAAAACTGAGCTTATCCCATTAAATACTATTCCTCTACAGCAGGGGCGTCAAACTTGAGGCCCACGGGCCAGATGCATCCCATGCTGGCCATGCCCATGCCTGGTTTAGTAAAGGGGAAAAAAGTTGGGATATGCCATGTGATTCCACCCTGACAATGCGAGTTTGACACCCCTGCTCTATAGTTATACCACCTATAGCTTCAGCCTCATCATTTCTTCAATAATCTCACAGGATACATGACTTCTTTTCCCTCATTTTTCCCTGAGACTTTAATGTTTAAAAAGACTTTATCTTTTACCCTTCAAAGGATTACTGTCATTCTTATACACATCTCCAAAATACAGCTTCTAGCATTTCCTCACTTCAGTTTTATCTCAAATCATGTCATCACTTTTATTTGTAATTCCAATCATTAAAAGTTTCTTATTTAATCCATTTCCAAAACATATTTATTTCTATCAAAATAGCTCTGCATTCTCTCTTTCAATCTTAATTTTCCTTGCACTTTAATTACATTTATAATTTTTCTTGTCACACATATTATATAGCATTTTTTTGTGTTTTTGCAGCACCTACTCTTATATATTTTCTCATCCAAATTTTCTTTATTATTCCATAGCAAGCATCGTTTTTCAGATTTCCAATTAGTATAACTCCATAAACTCCCAATACAATTCTTTCTGTTCTAACTACTTTCTTTCATCTCCTTTCTTTATGTCTATATTTTGTTCATTCTGTTGGATGTTTAAATCTATTTTCTCTCTCTGTGTCTGTCTGTCTGTCTGTCTATATGTATATCTATAGCTCTCTCTCTCTCTCTCTCTCTGTTTAAAATAGATTTGAACTTCCAACATATATAATTAACTAATAATTACAATTACAACAATAAAACATAATACAAACTAAAACATGAAAGAATAAAAATAGAAGGTGCAGAAAAGAAAGAAAAATAAGAATTGAGTAATATATAACAAAATGTCTTCCCCTTCATCACAAGTACAAAGTTCTTATACTATAGCTGATTATACTGACTGCTATCTAGAGTTCTAATAAAAATCAAGATGTGCATTGTCCCTTGTCTAGATCCTAAAGAATGTCATCTCCAGGGTAGCCAATACTGTTTCTGTCCCAAATTGTCATGCTTTCTTATCAAAGTCTATACACATCCATAGACTCTGATATTAATGGCCCCTGGTACCTGGCCATTTATTTTTCCATAAATTTTCATGAAATGACAATTATATTAAAATTCAAGATTACTTGGATCCTTTATGTTCCCTGGACTACCCCAGAAAGTGAAAAAATATAGTTGTAGATCTGTAGACATGGGGTGAGAGTTTCTCATCCCATTTTTGATCCATAAAATAAACTTCTGAAGAATGAAACTAAAGGAGAAGCAGAAACTCAGAAATAAAAAACAGCCTGCAGATCGCAACCTTAATGTAATATACCGAATGAAAAATAAACGTCAATAGAAAATCAGGCTGGCGGAAGCTGCGTTAAGTCAAATACATCAAATAAATAAATAAAATAATGAGTACTAGAGGCCCCAAGCACCTACGTCATGTCATATATAAAAGTGGAAGAAAGCCTAACATATCTCATCATAGCTCCTATCACATTGCCACATTCAGTCTAAGCAAACATCACTTTCAATGAAAAAAAAAACTTGAGCAGGCATATTTGTTAAACAGGAGCAGGGAAATGCAAAAATACCTTCCTGTTGATTCCTCCACCAGTGACGCAACTCCCGCTTGCAGCAAGCGCATTGAATCCCTATCCCTATTTATTCAGTACAAATTTGGGCTGAATCATTGACAGAAATAAAATACACACCACCAAAATGAACCTAGAACCTAGAATCATAGGGCTAGGAAGGGACTTCTGAGGTCTTCTAATCCAACCCTTTGTTCAAGGCAGGAGACATTATATGATCTATGTTTTAATGTTTTAAGGTATGGTGGGACCATTTGGTCCTGTCCAACCCTCTGTTTTGCTACTCCTGTTTTATAAGATTGCATTAAGAAATGTGAATAATTTCTCCCCCACCACCTTTAGATTGTATCTGATTTCTTAGTAGTTAGAGAAAAGGCAAAAGGAGTTGCCACAACTCCTTAGGGCAGGGTGTCAAATTCAATTTCAATGAAGGCCACATCAGAATTGTGTTTGACCTTGGGGCATGGCCAGCTTGACATCACTTATATCAGTGGTGCCTGTGGTGACCCAGGTGCTCTGCCAGGAAAAATGGGCTCCTGAGCTCCATTTTTGGCTGTGATGCACCCCTGGAGCCCTCTGCCAGTGAAAATGGAGCTCGGGTGGGCCACACATGCCACTCCAGGCCCCATTTTTTGATGCAACAACTCCATTTTTGCTGGCAGAGGCACCGCGGGCCAGTCTTTTGCTGTTTCCATGGTGGCCCTGCAGGCCAGATCTAAGCACCCTGCAAGCCGGATCCGGTCCCTGGGCCTTGAGTTTGACAACCCTGCCTTAGGGAAACTCTGTAGAAAATAAGAGGAACTAGAGCAGCATGACTTCAGCTAGTTGCTAAAATCTCAGTGTCAGATGAAAGGGCAAAACTATACCTCCATAGATGTGGACAAATAGAATTAAAGAGCTCACTTCATGATGGGATGGTTCATTTGCTCCTGATTTCTTACCCTCAACCACATAACACACAAATCAATCTGGGGTTGGATTCGAGCTATACAAGTCCCACAGGTGAAACTTGAAAAATTAGAATATTGTGCAAGAGTTCATTTATTTCAGTAATGCAACTTAAAAGGTGAAACTAATATATGAGATAGACTCATTACATGCAAAGCAAGATAGTTCAAGCCGTGATGTGTCATAATTGAGATGATGATGGCTTACAGCTCATGAAAACCCCAAATCCACAATCTCAGAAAATTAGAATATTGCGAAAAGGTTCAATATTCTAGGCTCAAAGTGTCCCACTCTAATCAGCTAATTAAGTCATAACACCTGCAAAGGGTTCCTGGGCCTTTAAATGGTCTCTCAGTCTGGTTCAGTAGGAATCACAATCATGGGAAAGACTGCTGATCTGACAGTTGTGCAGAAAACCATCACTGATACCCTCCATAATGTGGGAAAGCCTCAAAAGGTAATTGCAAATGAAGTTGGATGTTCCCAAAGTGCTGTATCAAAGCACATTAATAGAAAGTTATGTGGAAGGGAAAAGTGTGGAAGACAAAGGTGCACAAGCAGCAGGGATGACCGCAGCCAGGAGAGGAGTGTCAGGAAAAGGCTATTCAAAAGTGTTGGGGACTTTCACAAGGAGTGGACTGAGGCTGGAGTCAGTGCATCAAGAGCCACCACACACAGACGGATCCTGGACATGGGCTTCAAATGTCGTATTCCTCTTGTCAAGCTGCTCCTGAACAACAAACAACGTCAGAAGCGTCTTACCTAGGCTAAAGAAAAACAGACCTGGTCTGTTGCTCAGTGATCCAAAGTCCTCTTTTCTGATAAAAGCAACTTTTGTATCTCATTTGGAAACCAAGGACCCAGAGTTTGGAGGAAGAATGAAGAGGCACACACTGCAAGAAGCTTGAAGTCCAGTGTGAAGTTTCCACAGTCTGTGTTGATTTGTGGAGCCATGTCATCTGCTGGTGTTGGTCCATGGTGCTTCATTAAGTCCAGGGTCAACACAGCCATCTACCAGGAGATTTTGGAGCACTTCATGCTTCCTTCCGCAGATGAGCTTTATGGGGATACTGACTTCATTTTCCAGCAGGACTTGGCACCTGCCCACACTTCCAACAGCACCAAAACCTGGTTCAATGTCTGTGGGATTACTGTGCTTGATTGGCCAGCAAACTCACCTGACCTGAACCCCATAGAGAAAATATGGGACATTGCCAAGAGAAAAATGAGAGACATGAGACCGAACAATGCAGAAGAGCTGAAGGCCGCTATTGAAGCATCCTGGTCTTCCATAACACCTCAGCAGTGCCACAGGCTGATAGCTTCTATGCCACACCACATTGAGGCAGTAGTTGCTGCAAAAGGGGCCCAAACCAAGTACTGAGTGCTTATATTTTTATGCATGCTTATATTTTTCAGAGGTCCAATATTGTTCTATGTACAATCCTTGTTTTATTGATTGCATGTAATATTCTAATTTTCTGAGATTGTGGATTTGGGGTTTTCATGAGCTGTAAGCCATCATCATCACAATTATGACAAATCATGGCTTGAGCTATTTTGCTTTGCATGTAATGAGTCTATCTCATATATTAGTTTCACCTTTTAAGTTGCATTACTGAAATAAATGAACTTTTGCACAATATTCTAATTTTTTGAGTTTCACCTGTATGTAATTGACTGAGGCTTAGTCTTGCTTGGTTATCTGGGGACAGTTTGAACTTGATAATCTGAAGGAAATGGAAAGGATCCTTAGGGTGTTGAATCCTTTTACAGTCATACTCTAAATGGATGGTAAAGGCCTCCTGAGATATGACACCTGACTGATTCCAAGTGTCGGTGAATGCTTCTTTTCAAACAGTTAGAAAAATATTATGGAAGGTTGTATTTTATTTTTATTTGTATTTATTTTATTTGTATTCCCCAAAAAAAAAAAAAGAACAATACAGTGTAAACGGAGATACATAGAAATGTTAGCCTTCGTTTTTGAGGTAAAATTTTCTGCAAAATGCAAACTGAGTTTCTAAGGCTAAATGACAATATTGATGCAAATAGAAAATATCAACAGAGGAAAACAACGTCCATAATTTCCTCCCTGCCAATAGATTTTTGCAAAGGTTTTAGTCATTCTTTGATCAAAGACCCAGCACTTGTCTTTCCCCTACTCTCTTCTTCGTCTGCTCTTTTTTTTAATTGGCATTAGTCACCAAGCTGTTTAATGGTTCAACATCATCATGCCAATTATGGCTTTCCACAAATGTGTTCTTGTTAGTTGGGCCCTGTAATTTGGAGCCCTGTCACGCATCTGCTTCCGTGACATAAAATGCCCGCTGATTGCCTGTAGAAATGACTATGCTGACAGTTGGCCAGAAAAGAGCAAGTGAAGAAATAGAAGCTGTAATACATGCTTTAAATCATAACTATAGTTCTTCAGCATGTCAATAGTCAATTATAACAGGACTTTCCATTTCATTTCTGTTAAGGGTTACTTTATCTTAGGATAATCAACCTATATTACCATGTTGGCTCCTTTCTTTCTTTCTTTCTTTCTTTCTTTCTTTCTTTCTTTCTTTCTTTCTTTCTTTCTTTCTTTCTTTCTTTCTTTCTTTCTTTCTTTCTTTTCTTTCTTTCCTTTCTTTCTTTCCTTTCTTTCTTTCTTTCTTTCTTTCCTTTCTTTCTTCCTTTCTTTTCTTTCTGTCCTTTCTTTCCTTTCTTCCTTTCTTTCTTCCTTTCTTTCCCTTCCTTTTCCCTTTCTTTCTTTCTTTCTTTCTTTCTTTCTTTCTTTCTTTCTTTCTTTCTTTTCTTTCTTTCTTTCTTTCTTTCTTATGGTAGGGAGCCATGTTGGAATCTAAATCTAGCCCTGGGAATCTTGTGAGGGTAAATGTGGTGTCCACCATTCCAACTAATTGAGAAACTTTTCCTGATCTTATCAGTTTATAGTTGCCATCTCAAAGTTATCTCTCACTTGCTGGCCTCCATGAAAATAGCCATTTCCAATTACTGAGGTGTTTTGACTCAAGCAAGTCATAACGTAGAAAACCAAGTGATCCAGCTGTCTTGAAAATTCAAATAATTCATTTTTTTAACTTCCATACAAGGGCAAAAAATAATCAGCACAAAACAAATGGAAACCTCTTTTCCCATTTGTCTTAGCCTCCAAATATCAAACTGCACTTTTCAGCCCTCTAACACAAGTCCAGGACTAGCTCCAACCCAGGAAAGGAGTATGAGAAAAGAAATTGTGAATCTTCCTTATACCACATGCAGAATAGCCTCTTATTTCTGGAATCTTCCTAATACTTATATCACTCTTCTTCTCCTGAGCTGAGCTATAGGAAAGTGTTCTTTAACTCCCTTGCTGCTTCTCACAGTGGAAAAGAAATAAACTGTGTGTGTTTGGGGTGGGGGTGGGGGCACAAATGTAAATATTTAGAAAAGATTTTCCTGATGCTCAAATGCCAGTCACAGGCCCAATCCAGTGAGTCATACTCTCCGAGATGGTTTTTGCTACCATGAGGAGAGACGGTCGCCCTTGGATAAAGTTTAACAAATGGACGACAGATATTCTCATCCTAGGAAACATATTGAAGGGAATATAGTTTCTAAAACCTTCAGAGCACCAGGACTTCCTGGAGCAGTAAGGAACTGGCAGCAGTTTCTTTCAGTAAATACTAAAAGGTGGGGAGAATGTGTGTAGCCCGTGTAAAGCTGCATCATTTGCTCAATAAAAATTACCTGAAATGAAGTCTATAATTGGATGCTGATGAAAGTCAGGAGAACAAGCTAGGAGAGGCCTCTTTGGCTCTTTTTCTGCTAATGACAATATATTCCCTTTCCATTTAATTTGGATCCTGTTTTGGCCCAAGGCTGTTTGTTATAAAACTGAACAACGTGAGGACCTGCCTTTCTCCATCTGCTTCTGTTACATCCACCTGGGACCCTGGAATATGTCACCAGACAGTGATGTGGAACAGCACAAAGCTTCAACGTGCTCGGCGTCCCTTGCACCCTCTTTTAGGAACAAGAGGCTTCAGGCAATTTCCAACTGCCACCACCTCCCTTCCCCTCCCACCCCCCTCCATCAGATTGCCTCTGATCCATGTCTCTTTCAGCCCAGCTGACACTGACCCAGGTGTCAGTGGCAGAAGCTGTTTCATCAGGCATGCTCTCCCTTCTTTATCAGCTGTCCCTTCAGGCTTGGCATTTTCTGCACTCCTGACCTTTGTAACCGGAGAGTGTACACATTGGCCAACATACACCAGCTCAGCAACCAGCCATCTTATGCCCTTGTGCAAACAATGGCTTATATGCTGGGTGGGAGCAAGTGGTCGGGGAGAAGATGAGGAATATGAGGAGGGAAATAAAGTCTGTCCTTCCGTTTCTCTGCATTTCAACTGCTTTGTGCGATTTTTAAAAGGGAGGAGGGTTTTTAAAGGGAGAGATTTTTTTAAAAAAATGGGATTAGCAAAATTGAACCTGAGAGAATTTTGTAAGGTTTGTGAAAAGTTCACTTTTCTCAGAAACAGAGAGGTGGAAAGATGTAAACTTTTTTGGGGGTAGTGGGTGCCTTCAAGTTAATCTTGACTCCAGGCAACAAGTCCCTGAAGTTTTATTGGGAAGGTTTTTTGGGAGTGGTTTGACATTGCCTCCTTCCTAAGGCAGAGAGTAAATAATTGCCCCACAAATCTCACAATCTTCTGGGGTTTTTTAGCCCAGTACCTTTAACTACCATAATAGACTGGGCCTTGTGGTAAACTTGCATTACATAAAAAAGACAACATGTTAATGTTTCTGTAATGGGAAAGGATCTATTGCAATATTTGTGGAACATATTTGCTCATAGAGGTATTTTATTAATCTTAAATTTAAATTGCGTCACAGATTTCTGGGGAAAAAAACCTTTTAAGTAATAAGGCTGGGCTGCATGTAGTAGATTCAGAAGCAAAAAAAGATGTTTTGAAGCATAAAATTGAACAGTTGTCTGCAATTTGTTGAATGAAATGCATCTTTTCCAGAATTCAGCTGCAGCTGCAGATGGTAGCCATGTTTTAACTGTTTTAAGAAGTTACAGACAGATGCTATGTGAGGTCTCCCATACTTTCCAAATCATTTTCGGTTCTGTATCCAAAGCACTGTGCACCCTAATCAAATCAAATCAAATAATAGCCAGCTTTTGAGTGAATGTATTTTTATAACTAATGCATTTATATTTCTCCCAATTTCTAACTAAAGATGTTGAAAAGTTTTCCCAGATCTTTCTTATGTTACCTCCAGTTTCTCCATCATTGCAAAGGAATTGTTTTGCAAGAACTATGCATGGGGACAGTTAATAACAGTATTCCTGTTCAAAATGCTCAGCAAAGCACCTGCACTTTTCTCTAATATAAAGACAATCTTGTATTGCACATACATTCAATTAGAAAAGCAAAGAGATTTAACCAGGAAAAAATATCAGCAGGGCAGGAAACTCTAATTGAACCTCCAGACAGTGCTTCAACATGCTTTGCTCTGGATATGAAACCCAGGCAAATATATTGATTCATTTGTCAAGTGGTCTATATCTCCCATTAAACTGTTTGATAAATATTCTGTCTGTCACATTGAAGGGCAACAGATTGTTTGCTTCTTGTTTATATTCTAAGCTGAAGATTTGTAAGGTCTTCAAGTAAAAGGAAGAAAACGACCCCTGAACTGTTCTTAGAATAAAGTTTGCACTTTTTTACGATTAGGAATTGTAGTCAGAAGTATTTGTGACTTTTACTTAAGTAGTGCAAATACAAGCATTCTAAGGGTCATTCCACAAAGCCTGATTATCTTCTATCAGTCTTTTTATTGAATAGCTATGTTGGGTTATATAAATGTCATAATTAATTGAACTGCTGCAGCCAATTTGTTTCAACATGTTCTGTATGGACTGTGGTTTCCTGAGCGATGAGGCACTGATGATGTTACCTAGTTTGGGTAATAAAACATCTGCAAGAAAATAACCAAGCTCAGAGAGGACTCCTCATGTCAACCATGAACTACAACTATTCTCCTTTATTGGTTCCTAAACTATGTATAGGTGTGGCACAAGGCAACGAAATCTTCTGGGATTCCACTTTTCCCAAGAATATTTCAAAATTAGGTATAAGCTACACTACTGAAGACCTTTATATAATCAATGAAGATATAGACTTCTTTTTGGAATTATTTGGCTTTCTCAGTCATGCAATATGCCATCAACAAAAATGTATCTAGTTCCTTGGTCTTGTTTACAGCCAGTTTAAACATTTGGCATATCTTTTTCCATGTACAATATTATAATCTTTTTGGATGAACTTAATAATCATTTTGCTAGTATATGAAATGAAGAACATTTTAAAATGGTTTGCACACTTTGTGTGTGCTAACATCCAATTTGCTTTCTTCTTTCTTCAATCTCTTTTTATATCCATCCTTAACAACTTCTTCAATTTAATTTCTCAATTCCTCTAATTGTCTATCAATGAGGTTTAGGATTTCAAAGTGATTTCTTATCACTTATCTTCTTCTAGTAAATAGTGGATTTGTGCTCAATGGCATATCATGGAAAATGATTGTTGGCTTTCTTCTACACTTAGCTTGAATTGGAAAGTGTACATCAGTAGTTCATGATCTATTCCACAGTCATCCCATACCAAGCTTTTGCTGAAATAACTGAGGCTCTTCCATCTCCTTGTACTAATAATGTAGTCAATTTGATTTCTGTGTATTCCATTTGATGATGTTCATGTATGTAGAAATTGTTTGGGTTGTTGGCAGTGAAGAAATCATTGAATTGACAGAAATGGATAAATCATTCATTTTGGTTTTCTAGAACATACAATCTAACTATGTTTTTCTCTCTCTAAAGCTGCACTGTTCCTTCTTTGTTTTTTATTTCCCCAATTTGAACTTCTGATTGTATAATCATAGTCCATTTGATTTTGCTGATGCCTATGATGTCAATGGGCAGTCAGTTCATTTCATCTTTTGCTCTATTGTGGTATTTCCATGCCTTTACATTCCTTGTTCCCACTGTAATTTTATCTTTGCAGTTTGGGGCTTTCTTTTCCTGCAGGGAGGCCTCCGCAACTAGATATCTTTAATCTGTGATATCATTAGAATCATTAGAATTGAGAGATTGAGCACCATCCAACTGGAACCATCATCTGACATTATCTTCTCAACTGCTTTATAATTTCTGTCCATGTGGTTTTCTTGATAAAATACAAGAGTTGTTTCTCACTGCCTTCTCCTATGCAATATAACACAACACCTTTGCCATTGTCACTAAAGTGGCCATCCCCTTCCAGCAACTTTCTATATCATTGCTGATCAATCTAGGTGCCTTCTTGCTTTAGCTGGGTACCTGGGGTGACCTTCAAATCTTGGGTGGCCCCGCTAGGAGTATATACTCTTGCCATAGACTCCCTCCAGGACACTATCCAGGACACTATCCTCACCTCAATGAGATAGAACAACAAGATCCAGGGAGCGCAGGGTGTTTTGCCTAATTTTTTCTAAAAATAAATTGTCATTCTGAAATGAAAATGCTGCACAGTTTATCATTTATCTTTTTCCATTGTAGAAAATATTTCATCAGGAGAGCAATTGTTCCATTGACACCCCCTCTCAAAGTAATCAAATGGCAGCCATGCATGGGTAAACCAATGCTAGGTCTTTCAGTTACATATCAGCATCTTAGGAGATCCATTCACACCTTGTAATTAATCATGGAACTGTTCTGTGCCCCAGGTACCATGACCTTCTGACAAGATCCACTAAGACCCAGCTTTTGAACTACTCATCTGTAGTTTGATAATAGTTACATAAATCATCCTAATGCAAACCTTAGGGGAATGTTTGAGCTACTTTAGCCATATTCAGCAGGAACCAACTACTACATGCATGCATGCAAAACCTGCCACTTAAGTATATCATAGTTAGACATAACTATGTTTTCCTGCGTCTAATGTTATCACTCTTCATCACTGATCCAAGTATATCACCAATGCATCATAGCTATTTAACACCTGAAAATTGTGAATGTTAAAAGTTGCCCTGGTTCCATAAAATTCATGCAACAGTTTGTGTATTCTGTGACTGATGTAAGTTTAATGAATTTCCTTCTGTAAGTTGATGCCTAACAAATTACAGAAGGAAATTCTTTAAACTTACATCAGTCACAGAATACACAAACTGTTGCATGAATTTTATGAAACCAAGGTAACTCTTAACTTTCACAACTTTCAGGCCCATATTTAAGTCTTTTTTGGAGCCACTAAAAATGTTCAGTCATTTCCTTAAGGTCAAGTTGCTATCATTCCAAGTGCAAAAGTACTGAATAGTTTCCTGTTTGCATGTTTTCACATTTCCTTTTTTTTCCTTCCTTGTGGCTGATATACCATCTCCCATAGATCCATTTATGGATCTAATGAACTACAAAATAAAGACAAGAAACATATTGTGAACATTTGTGCTAAAAAAAATTATCTAAGTTATTTCTAGGAAGCAAAGCCCTAAGAAGCTAGACTTTGAAAGAAGGAAACCAAATAGCAATGGTATTTTAGGCTTATATAACAAATGAACCAAATCCAACCCTAGACATGAATATTTAAGAGATTGTCCCTGATTGTTTCATGGGCTCACAGTTCCTGCTGAACTTGGTTATTTTCTGTTTCGATGTTAATTGCATGACTATTGCTTGTACATCCCTCATTGATTTACAAAAGTGAACTACTTTGAAGATGGTAAAGGGAAAAGGAAATATACAAAATAAATGAAAAGATATAAAATAGTTTGACAATGGAGACATGTTGGTGGGAAGTATCTAGACAGCTCACTAGAAGATGGCTCCCTCAGCCAAGAAACGGAGATGAGCGTTGTGTCCTAGATTCCAACATGACTACAGAGAAGCCTTTACCTTTTAAAAAAGCACTATTAATAAGTGACTATAGATTTTTGAAAGTATACCTTCAGTTAATGATGAAAACATGTCAGATATCCGAATCGCAAGCTGAATGTTGTCAAATCAACACACATCTAGGCAGTACATAAAGCTGACCACACGATGGGGCCATGAGAACAGGTTTTTAAATAAAATGTGAGTTCTCCACACACCTAAGATCTATGAATAGAATAGAATAGAATTCTTTATTGGCCAAGTGTGATTGGACACACAAGGAATTTGTCTTCGTACAAATGTTTTCAGTACACATAAAAGAAAAGATAAATTTGTTCAAGTCAAGAATCATAAGGTACAACACTTAATGATAGTCATAGGGTACAATAAGCAATCAAATCATACTAGGAAAGAGTCAATATAAAGCCTTCCAATTTTGAGAAAGCAGGTTTTTGGCCCTCCTTAGACATTCCATTTGATTACCGATATATTGGAGAGAGGTAATTTCCCTGAATTTTAGCTTATTCATTCCGTTTCACTGTAAACACAGATCTGAATAACTAAGTAGCGGGTTTAAGATACTATGATTACAGGCCACATTTATACAAAGCCGTGGAACAGCTTCTATTCATTTCACCACAAGTAAAAATAGTTTTTCCATTTCATTTAAAAAAAAAAATGATTTTATTAGAAATGTGGTGGCATCTTTAAAAAGTGACAAATTAATATCTGAAATGTATTAATCTCTCTTGCACTATCTGCTGCTTCACTAAGATGGGTTTGAATGATCGAGGAAGTGTTTTCTGAAGATTTCTATTATTGCCATGCATCCCTCATCCCTCAGGAACATTAACTGTCCTTCAGTAAGGCTTCCATAAAGCACACAAAGCTGAATGTGTGTCCGGGTAGGAACCCCATCCGATTTTTCAGGTCACAAGTTTACTGAAGGTACAAACACTGGTACATGGTAAACGAGGGGATCAGAGGCCTGCTACACAGGGGGGCTCTGTAGACCTTTGAACAGGTTCTCACTTCTAGGAACTCTTGAGGAAACAGCACTTCGAGGTTGCTTGATGAAGCAATGCAGCCCCCACGCTTCTAAGAATGAAACAAAGCCACATTCATTTGCTCATTCTACCTCTAGCTGTTCCAGCAGCTAGAATAGACATTTACACATGGCTGCTTCTGCACTGAAAACTCTTCCAGCTATTGCAAGCATGGATTGAGGCTGCAGGATGACATGAAGTGCTTTGATGAGGCAAATGGTGTTGCCTTCATGGCATGAAACACCCTGTCAAAATGAAGCCAACTCATGTCCCACAGGCTTAATATCCATAGGCATCATGAGAATGGCTGATGAAAGATAAATTAGATGTGAACTTATGGGAACGGGGGGTGGGGAGGAGAGTTAAGAAGTCAAGATGACAACCTCAACTATGTAGCCAACTTGACCTTTTAATACCTCCCCTCCTTGTCCTCTCAAAGACACCTCTGTATCTTACTCAACTGAGAAGAACTATGCCAAGTATATTTTTTAAAAATAAACTCTAAGTTTTACTTTCCATATCCAGCCACAATTCTAATGAAGTCAATGCAAGCACTGACATACTGAACCCTTATCGATTAACATTTAGTTAAATAAATAATGTTTTATTGATCTCCAATGAGGTAGACCCAAACCAGATCTTGAAAAATATAGAAACTTTACTTTTTTTCTAGAGACGTAGTAGAAAATTGTGGATAAAAATGATCTAGAAAGCAACCTTTAAATGTATTTTTAAAATCACTCTAACAGCAAGTATGTAGTTGATGCTCAAGTTTTTTTATTTTTTTCAAAACTGGTTTTTCTATTGATCATTGTTTGCAAGATTTCAAAATGCTTAAATATTTCAGAAGTGCAACCATCCATGTTTTGCTCTAGAAAAAAAAAGAACTCCCTTGCTTCAGGTCCACTGCTCAACTCATGTTACGTACGTTATAATGTATGCACCTTCTAGTCTAGCTCAATGTTTCTTAACCTCAGCAACTTTAAGGTGGGTGGATTTCAACTGCCAGAATTCCCCAGCCAGCATGTAGCACTCCAGGTAATATATGCAGTTGATTTCCTGGCTCAAACCCTTAGAGGGGTTGTTTGTAAGCTTTGTGTGCCCACTTCATCAGGACCATTCCAGTTGAGCAATCCAAGGTGGCTTGGATTATACTGGTTGGCTTTTTGGAGGAGAGAATGGCTTAGCAAGGAGGGCTTCTGTAGGAGGAAAATTACATCTGATGAAGGAGAGAACTTTGGGGAAGCAATAGCACTTAGACTTATATGCCTCTTCATAGTGCTTTACAACCTAAAACTAAGCAGTTTACAGAGTCAGCTAATTGTCCCCAACAATCTGGCTCCTCATTTTACCCACCTCAGAAGGATGGAAGGCTGAGTCAACCGTAAGTCTGGTGGGATTTGATCTGCCAAATTGCAGGCAGATGGCAGTCAGCAGAAGTATCCTGCAGTACTGCATTCTAACCAATGTGCCACCACAGCTCAGGTATAGGCTTCATATCCCTCTGTGATATCAACCAACCTAAAAAAAGAAAACTGGGGTGGGTTCTGGATGGGTTCATAGTCTGACATTTATTTTTACAAGGATATTGGTTCCACCTTAAGGGAACAATACCCCCTCTGTGTAATAGGCAGAAGAGTCCTAGAATGGTACCATGCCTAGGTGTTCCATGTTGCTATATGAATATGTCAATATCACTCTGATATTGTACATCTTGAAATTTTTGATAGAAGATCCACCAAGGTTTTTTTTTTAAAAAAAAAAAAAACTATGCAAGCCTCCATATCCTATCTAATATGGCCTTTCTTCTCTGGTCTGAAGCTTTGATCAGGTGGCAATAGTGTTACTTGCTACTTGCTCTTGGCATAATTAGAGGTGAACCTAATGGGATACTATAAACTACTCTGGGTTTTCATTGGTATAGAATTAACTCAATCTACTTTACAGTTTGGATCAAACCCCAAACAATACATATATCCTTTATTTGCCATGGCTGTAAAATATGGAGTAATAGAACTATGCTACATTTATAAAGCCCAGTTAGTATGATTAATATAACAAAATCATTCCAAGTTTACCAAGGCACGTGATATTCATGCTGCATTCAAGAAAACACTATTCAATAGTATACAGCACTTCTACTAGCCGTAGGCAAGATTTCTGATCCTGGTCATATGAACTGACAAAATTGAAAAAGAAAATTGGCTATGTCTTTTCCACGAACAACTTTAATGGAACAGATCAGACAGTTAATGGTAATGATGGATGATGTGTTACCGGTTAGGGACAAGTCCCTTCTGTTGAAAACAAACTTAAAAAACTGTGCAGACAGGACTATAATCACAATTCAAAGAGTCCTTTGAACTTTGAATACTTGAGGTATTTGCATGAAAATGGATCTTTGTTGCCCTGGCTGAAATATGTGGAAAGAAAGAAAGAAAGAAGGTAAATTGATATCTTTTTCTTTTCGGTGAAAGAAAATAAAAGCTTACACAATTTGCACTAGTCAACTGAGTATTCTTCAGGTGTGTTAAATTACAAGGGCTTCCATGCTGTAATCCAATGTATCTGAATGGCACCAGGTTGGAAAAAGCTACATAAGAAGGCTCCTAGGTGCAAAAATAAAGAAATTGACCTGAGTGGGTTGTATTCGTTTCACACAATAGAGATGAAGTAGAAAATTGGACTGTGAGCCAAGATCTGATGGAATTAATATTTGGACTAAATTGCTTCAAAATTTAAGCGTCTTTAGAAGTTCCAAAAGAATACACAATTCCAATCATATAGAAAAAAATTAATATCTTAAGATAATCTGGTTTATTGGATTGTTGGGATGATAAAATATAGCAAAGAAGGAAGGAAGAAGCACATAGTTTTAGGCTCCTTGGAGAAATATAACTTTTTTTTTTTTTTTAAAGCAGTTTTCCAGACCTTCATTAAAATTTTCATAACATGGATGGTGCTAGTGACTTTTTAAATAAATAAGATTAAAGGGCATGAAGGAAGCTATAATCGAGAAAATATTCCACTTGAAGGGCAATATATAAAAGGATGAAGAAAAGATAAGGCGCCAGAGAAAACATTGAGCTAAATTGACAAAGTATCTGCATCAATGTCTGGGAATTTTGTATATTCATACAAAATGACTAAATATGGAGATGGTATTGGGGGACAGATAAGATTTGGGACAACATACCTAAAGGGTATCGGGTTGAAAGGGCTCATATGGAGAAATTTGGAGCAAGTGGCATTGTTATCAGGCATTGTGTATCTAATTTCCATATCACCTATAAAAACAATAAGCTCCAATTTAATATTTCTGTGCTGCCTCAATTTAAAACTGGGTGCATGATGTGTTGTTTGTACCAAGAAATATATGTCCACACATATTTAACATTTACCTGGGAAATCTTTCAAGTTTTAGCGCAGTTATAATGAACCCGGAATAAATGATTATTAATCATATAGGTTTGCACAGAAGTTTCTAGGGAGCACAACAACTTCCACAGCACTACATGGGAGTTAAATGAATCTATTGATGAGGTACACATCTACAAGTTTTCAGTCTGAAATACAAGGACAAAGTCACAGCCACTATTTTCCTTTCAGATTCCAAAAAGGGAAGGTAGCTTTCTCTGTTTTGATAGACTCTATCTCTATGCATAGCCCATTGTGTCAGTCAAAGCCTAGTCCCCCCAGCCCAATCAAAGCATCTAAGAGAGACAATATTATTCCTTAGTTTGTTTGCCTCCAATCATGCAGCAGTACCCCGTGACTGGAAAGGGAAATAGGGTAGCGCAAGAGTGTCTCTGGAGTCAAAGAGAGAGCTGGCTTCCATTCCTCCTGCTGTCAGAAATTTATCAGATGTACACTGTCAGGGGCTCCTCCTCTGACCCCTTCTTTTCCTAACACACACACTTTGACCCCTAAATTAGCAAGGGAAAGAAAGATGTTCTTTTCAATGCTTCTACTGCGACTGCCGCCCAGCATTCCTTTTTTCCTCAATGGTCTTTCAGGAGAAACTCAGTGGTGGCAGTAGCTTGACAGTCAACAGATGGTGCCCCAGTGGGGAGGAGGAAGAGGAGGAGGAGGAGGAGGAGGAGGAGGAGGAGGAGGAGGAGGAGGAGGAGGAGGAGGAGGAGGAGGAGGAGGAGGAGGAGGAGGAGGAGGAGTTTCAACATCCTCCCTTTGTGTCACCTTAATATCTGCATGGGTCAAGCATGAAGACAGAAGCAATAATAGAAGTCCACCATTCTCTTCAGTTCTACCAACTCCTACTAACCAGTGCCAACTTGCTCTTCAAAAACCAGTCTTCTTTCCTTTCTTCCCCCTAATTTTTCTTCAAATCTGAAATGTTGTCATACATACACACACATACAAAAATATAAAACAAACTTTTTATGAATGAATTCCTTCTCCTCAATGAAGGAGTTGGAATTTCTTAGGGAGGAATTTCTGGAGGCAGACCTGTCAAACCATCTGGTGGGGTCTCTGCACCTGTTGAATGCCTGCTAGAAGGTACTGTGAGCATGGAAAGGTTGGCCGAAGCCCAAAGGAGAATCACATTCCTTTTCCACTTCAGGTGTGTGACACGCTTTTCCTTTTGAGTACAAGGTTCTGTTGCCCCATTCTTTCCTGTACAAGGTTTTCAAAATGAGGAAGGCCTTGTTCTTTAATACATGAGTTGATGGATTTCTGAGTAATCCTTTATATCAGAAATTAAATAAGCAAACAAAATGTAATCTTTCATTTTCAGACACAGCAAACAACATGGTAGAGGAAGACTAGCTTTCTTCCTGGCAAGTATCAGTAAAATTCCAAAAGCCACAATAGAGCAATATCTTCCTTCAGTTGACTTAAAGTCACAAGCTACCATATTGAGCAAGCTTTTGAGTTCTTTGGAACTCATGACAAGGTATGATGATGAACCAAAAAAAGGCAGTACCATGTGTGAAGGAGAATAATTAATAACTCATACCAGGGAATCTGCACTTGGTCACAATCTTAAAGTGGCAGGACTGAGATAGGTTCAGTTGTGCCCAAGACTTACCACAAAACAATGGTAGATTCTTTGTTTTTGGAAAACAGAAAAAGAGCCGTGGTGGCACAGTGGTTAGAATACAGTATTGTAGGCGAATTCTGCCAACTGCTAGCAGTACAATTCTCACTGGTTCAAGGTTGTCTCAGCCTTCCATCCTTCTGAGGTCAGTAAAATGAGGAGCCAGATTGTTGGGGGCAATATGCTGACTCAGTAAACCACTTAGAGGGGGCTATAAAGCACTATAAAACAATATATAAATCTAAGTGCTAGTGTTAAAACAAGAGGTATCAAATCAAATGTTTGTCCATTTGCTTTAGATTTCCCAGTTTGGGTTAAGTCCTCTGTTCCCAGTTTCCAATATAGGCTATACTATGAGGCCACTCCCACAAATGGCACCCATGAATTTGCTGAAGGTTGTATTCAAAGAATATACTGGGAAGTCTCGCTTGTGGGGTGTTTACAGAGTAAGGTAAAAAAAAAAAACACCACAAAATCAAGATGGAGGTATCACTGAAGCTCCACCTGATTTGTTAATGTGTAACTGACATAAAAATTAGCAGAGTTTTAATTGCACTATCATGGCCACCATCTTGAATTCTTCTACCACATTCAGTGAACACCCTTGTTGCTTGTATGTCTTATTTAGTTTCTTATTTCTTTTCATTGCTACAGAAACTATCACTGCTGATATCTGGCTGAAGTTCTGTTCCACATAATATTTCATCTATTTTCAGCCTTAACATATTATAGCAATCACTGCATATGAGGAAATGTCAGGACAGCCTGACTATAATTCTTCCATGTTGGTGAAAGATGAGCACTGGAGATAAATTGAGGGTCCTGTTTTTCTCAAGCACTGCAAACTTTAATGTGTGAGTCACTAAATAGACAATAGTGGATACTGGGGATAGTGTAGCCCTGTTGAAGTTTCTAAATTCCAAATTAAGTTGGACAGGTAGCTTTCCCATGTGAAAAATATATGAATCATTTGAACTTTTTCACGTTTTTCTTCTGGGATACAGAATGGGAGCATTTTTTCTGATATTAAGTGACTGTGAGACAAAAAGTTATTTCTAGATTATTGTTAGGGTTATATTGTGTCCAGACCAGAAGAAACGAAGAGGCTATATTGAGTAGAGATAATATAGCTGATTGAATAAGGGTAAATAACCTGTTCTGACATTGGATACGTTAACAGTCCAAACATGTTGGAATTATATTTCCCAGAATTTTCAGTCCATCTGGGAAGGGAGTTTTAGTGGTGTTACCAGATTTGGACTACAAAAATCCAGACAACCGCTAAGAGAGGAAAGAGCTACACAAAACTCAAACACTGCTCCTTGCTAGTTGTCCTCAATTTTTCTGCCCAGATCTGGAAGCCCCATCTAATTTGACTTTTGAGAGAAAGAAAGGCTAGGCTTATTTTTCATGGCAGAGGTCAGGCTGCAATCACATTATTTTAAAATTTTCTCCATGAAAACTACAGAACATATTTTAAGATTAACTCCATAATTCTGAAGACCTTTAAGCAGTAAAATAAGAAAGCATGTTTAAGCTCAAACCGTGTGTTTCTATTATTTCAGCAGCTGCAGTTGGGGATGGATGGGCAAGAGAATAAACCAAAAGTCATGTCAATTCATACATACTCCCCCCACTCAATGCCCAATTATGTAGGTCTTTGTGCTTGTACAACTTTGTACACATTTAAAAATAGGTCCTTTTGGGGGGGAAAAAAACTGCCCTCTGCCCAAAGGCTGTACACCATTGGGTTCCCCCACCCTCCACCACCCACTTTAGAAAACCAAAGAGAAACTTTCCTGAATGTGTGGCATGAAAAGAAGATTGAAATGAACCCGAGCAGTAAACAGAATGCAGGCACCCTCATCACCAACAAAGCCGAAGACAATAGAAAGAAAAGTTAAAGGGGAAGAAAAGCAAAGCAAGGGAAAAGCACTTCATGTTGGTCATGAATTCAACAGTGTCATGGTCTTTATGCCAACCAAAGGCTGTCCTAGGGAAGCACACCGCTCCATTATCACACACTGAGCAAGCGTGATGAACGCTTACCAATAACACTGATTCTGGCTGATAAACGTTCTGTTCCTTGGGCAGGCACAGGCAGGGGTCCCCGCTACCCCATATCCACTTGGGTCACTGACAATAAAAGGAAATTAAAATGCATCTGCTCCTGTGGTGTTCATGGAAGGGGCTGGAGTAAGGCAGCCTGCAAAGGACATTGCCGCCGCCGCCGCCTCGTCCTCAATGCAGTCATCACCTGATCTGTATAGATGATAAAGTCCTTGCTCTAATTTCACGCCTGCCACATCCAGCTGCTCCTGTGCTCACAACGATGCACACCCATTCTGAGTCTCCTCCCCCAACCCCCAACCCCCCAAATACATCTCTTTCTTTCATGTATGAGACCATAACTCTCATTCCGAACAAAGAATTCAACTGCTATGAACAAATTCTACAGCCAGAGTCTTAAGGAGCTATGGCAGAGGCCTGCCTGCAAAGCAAAATAGGGTCCTGCCTGGCTGATGAACAAAAAAATTATTTTAGAAGAAAAACCCTATAATTTCTCATTCAACTTTGCTCTCTTCTGCAAACTTCCAGCACACTGTTCTAGAGTCACAAGTTCAGGCTTTTCCCCTGCTCCTAAAATTGCTAGAGAGGCTTAAAAGTTTAAACCCACAGGTTCATTTGCAGTTTCCCTTACAATTTCTACTCTGAGTTGAACTCAGAGGAGACCTTATCCTTTTCAGATTAATTCTTTTGGGCTGGCTTTCTCAAAGACAATATGTTCAGCAAACTCCAGGCTGCTCATGGGTACAACATCATTTGCATATATAGATGCCGCTATAGAGAATTGTGTGCCCAAACAACCAGACATAAAGATAGTTTTCCCCGCATGCCATCACTCTGCGGAACACTTAATTCCCACAGCACTGTCTCATTTGTCATCTTTCCTACTATCTTCTCCTATTGGTTTCTTATAATTTATCAATTGTTGTTTGTAACTTATGGTTAATGATTATAAGTATGATTATGACCTATGACCTATTACTTTCTGTTTATATGTACACTGTGAGCTTATGCACCAGAGACAAATTCCTTGTATGTCCGATTACATTTGGCAAAATAAAGTATTCTATTCTACTCTATTCTATTTTCTGTGTGTATTAATAATATATATAATATTAGAATAACATTCTATATTAAATATAAATTATATATGTGTGTGTGTGTGTGTGTATAGAGAGAGAGAGAGACAGAGACAGACAGACAGACAGACAGACAGACAGACAGACAGACATCACAATCTCTGGAACTAACACTATGTTGTCCACTTCGCTTTCGTTATAGCTATACCTGGAACTCGTATTTTTAGAATAGTTTATACATACATACATACATACATACATACATACAAAACTATTCTAAAAATATGAGTATATTTTATATATGAATACACACACACAAACACACTAATTTTATATAAGCAATACCCCAATCAAGAAACTGCCAGAGGCATCAGTAAACAGCCCAACCAAAAAATCCCTAAGACTGGCCCTACCCACACAGATAGGCAAGACACCAGAATATAAACTTGTCAGCAAACAGCACTCATTACTAGCACTGATGATGTAAACCTAGTCAGGGTAATGAAACGTCTGCAATAAAACTAGCAAGCTCAGAAAGCACCAAGGACCCCTCATTTCAACCCTCAGCTACACATATTCTCCTTTATTTATGCATACATGTTACATGAATCATGCAAATTGTGTTAAATTTATATTCTCGGTCTAAGCAAAATACCATTGCAAAAATAGAGTTGTCAGATCCATACATTATAACTGCTGTTTATGAGATGTCACAAGCGGTGTACAAGTGAGCAGCCTGGAGGAAGGCCAATTCACCTAGAAAGAAAACCAACTGTGGGAGCAACTCATTTATAGCTCACAGGTTCTGTTCCTTGCAGCAGGGATAGTAGAAGGAGTTAGGCAGTTGATCGTCAAGGCTTTCTGAACCACAGTATTATAACAATAGCATGTTTTTGTAAAGCTTTTTCTTTAAGCAGATAAATTAGGCATTAGTTATCATTCTCCAAAACCAAAGTGCCAAAATTCAACAATGGTTTAGTTACAATTAGGAAGATGATTTGCTCCTATTTCAATGGAAAATGAACCTAAAACATAGTGCCCGTGCTCTCCATATTTGTTCAGCAACAATAAAAAGACAGAACTTCCCAAATAGGTCCCAGCTTGCTGCCACAAGAAATCTAACACAGGCATCATTCCCAGTGGCAATAGGCTGGCACTTCCCCATTCAAGTTTAGTGCACAATTTGGGGCTCTGCCTGAACTACAGTTCCAGCTCAGTGAGCAGGTGGTAGCTGTGGCATAGTGCAGAGTTCCATCCCAGCCACTTGTTGCACCTTGCTAGATTGATGGGCCCTTAAGAAACTCACTCATACTCTGGTCTCCTCAAGATACTGCAATGCACTTTTACATAAGACAGCATCTGAAGTTATTGGTTGGCCAAATAACCTGGGCCTGGTTATTTGAGGGGCTGCCTGTCTCCTATAGCAGTGATCCCCAACCTTTTTTATGCCGCGGCCCGGTATCCCCAACCTTTTTTATGGCGCGGCCCAGTACGCATCAGTTGGTGCCGCCATCTTGTTTTGATGAAAAGTGCTTCCGGTGAGCTTTCTACCTGGAAAAGCTCACCGGAAGCACTTTTTCATCAAAACAAGATGGCGGCGCCCAGCAAACCAGCGGCCCGGTAGGACTTGTTCCACGGACCGGTACCGGTCCATGGACCGGTGGTTGGGGACCCCTGTCCTATAGCATCTGCCTGACTGATTAGAACGAGTAGGGTTGGGATGCTGCAGGTTCCTTCAATTAAGCAATGTCATCTATTAGGACATCAGAAGCACACCTTCCCTGTCACAGGCCTATGGAATGTGTATCCTCCGAGATCAAAATGGCCCCAGTCTGCTAGTGTTTTGAAGGGATCTGAAGACCTGGGTCTTCAACCAGGCCTTTGGGTAGAGTGATCGGGGCCTTCTTTTAGTTGTTCACTTTGCTTTCCACTGATTCTGCCCTCACTACCCTTTTTTTGCATCTTGTTTTTATTGTTACATTTTTCATATTTTAAATCATTTCTAAACTGCTCAGACTCCCTGGGAATCAGGTAACATATACATTTAATTGCTCAGTCTGGATTTTAAACATTTTCCACTTAAAACATCCTATTCAATTCAGTCTTGGACCATATAAGATTTAAGGCTATTTAAGAGTTTGTTCTTCTAGACTTTTCACTCCAAATTTTCAACATTTTTCTGTTATTGTTTCCATCTTCCTTAATGGACATTCTCAGTTGTTTATAGATCCACTGCAGTCTTGGATGGAAGTTTATCACATACACCATTTCACTGTGAAGAAAACTGCTTAAAATCAGCTTTCTCCTTTGTGAGTTATTGCATCTCATTTCCCAGGTCATATCACATACAAAATACACATCTGTTCTGTTCACTAACAGCTTTACAATGCATTTTGTTGGTGCCTGTGTTAGACAGGGAAAGCCAAATCATGGAACTGGAAAGATGTAGGTGATCAGTTTGACATGCATGCAAACATTTTGAGAGAATTATTATTTTTAAGCCTAACAAAGCTCAGTTTCTTGCAAGAACTGAATTCTATGAGCTATAATATATCAGGAAAAAAACCTGGCTAGTATTCTCCAGACCAGAGTAATGTTGATAGATTACCACTTAGAGATTGTTAGACAGTTTCAGTATGTCCTGCTCATCTTTTCATTTTGTGCTCCAGAAATTAATGACAAGTAATTATTATTCAGGACCTTTTGTTTTTCATATTTAGAATTTCATATTTCATAAGTGATTTCATAGCTGCATCAAAGTTCTGCATTTCATAGAAATCATTTCCCATTTTCCCCATGTTTTGTGCAAAACACAAGATAGTTGCATTTTCAAAGAGAAGAAATATCAAGGTAATTTTATCACATATTTTTGTTGTCCTTATATTTTTAACTGTTTTAATCGCATTTTAATTGGTTTGTTTTATAATTGTTTTGATGGTTAATTGTTTATTATTTAACCAAATGTCCATCCTCAGTCACATATGCAAGATGGACAGCTATATAAATTTTAAAAATAAATAGCAATTCATCCCATGTTTGTAGAAACCATTCCTGGGGATTCCTGAATTTTGATCTCAGATTTCAGATCTACATAGAAATACTGAAGATATCCAGCACTACTGAATGCCTAAGTAGAATCCTTTTGCCATACTATCCATTATAGCACCACAAGTTTCACGTTTTCTTTCTTCTTGCTTCTCTATTCATTTCTAAATCTCTCTCTCTCTCTCTCTCTCTCTCTCTCTCTCTCTCTCTCTCTCTCTCTCTCTCTCTCTCTCTCTCTCTCTCTCTCTCTCTCTCTCTCTCTCTCTCTCTCTCTCTCTCTCTCATCTCTTTCTCTCTTGTCTCTCTCTCTCATCTCTCTCTCTCTCTCATCTCTCTCTCTCTCTCTCTCTCTCTCTCGCTCTCTCTCTCACTCTCACTCTCTCTCATCTCTCTTTCTCTCATCTCTGTCTTTCTCTCTCATCTCTGTCTCTCTGTCTCTCTCTCTCTCTCTCTCTCTCTCTCTCTTTCTCATCTCTCATCCCCCTGACTGACTTTACTAGTCTCTGTCCATTTATTTCTATTTCTTCACTAAGTAGAAATAGTGAAGGAGAACAAGAAAGAGAATCCTTCATAAATGAAGAATCCTCATCATTGTTTCTTCTTCTCATACATCTTTGAGTCAAGGAGAACATTAGGTGAGCTCTCTGCTGCAGACCCTGCTTTGTCTTTCTCCTATCCTTCTCTGAAAGGGAGGGAGAAAATAGTAAACTTGGTGACCTTTAGGGATCAATGGCAAGCTTGATTTGAATGACACAACCAATCCTACAACGTATTGGCCTTGATCTATTGTCTGTCTTCCAGACTCTCTATGAACCCAAGATTTGCTTAGCAACCAGCAAATAGAGAACAGAAGGAGCGATCTTGCTTCTACCAGCAGGATGGCATAATTGGATAAACTATGTGTAATGATGTGGGTCATGGTGCTTTGCATTGGATATGTGACTGAGTAGTTGCTCACAATATTGACCAGAACAACTGTCCCAAATATGTAATATGAAGCATAAGAGCCTATATTTTTACTTAAAATGGGTGATATGTTAATCCACCGTGACAGTTTTGTTCTGAAGGATTGTTGTGTGTATATGCGCACTCACATATATACAGATCTTACAGATTAACAGAGTTGGAAGGGACCTTGAAGGTCATCTAGTCCAACCCCCTGCCCAAGCAGGAGACCCTACACCATCTCTGACAAATGGCAGTCCAGTCTCTTCTTGAAATGTTCTGAACTTCGTCTTTTGAAGGATTCACATAGAGACTATATGAACATTTCATAACTGGAATTATCCTTGTTAAATGGCACTTTCCTCTCTACCACTTCCTTATGTTTCAACTTCCATATTAAGCTGGAGGATGAGAGGTACAGTGACACAGGAAATTTACAGTTTAGAATGGCCTTCAGAGATGAGAAAGAAGCAGAAGGTTCCAAAAAGGAACCTTTTATGCTAGTGCTGAAATGAACATTTAAAGTTTGGATATTTTCCCCCCAGATTTATCTATGAAATTTGAATTTGCGAAATTGCATAGCTAAAAATTGCATAGCAGAAAATACAACTTCAGCAACAGAGTGGCCAATGCCTGGAACCCACTACCTGACCCTGTTGTTACATCCTCAAATCCCCCAAACTTTAACCTTAAACTGTCTACCGTGGACCTCACTCCATTCCTAAGAGGTCTGTAAGGGGGCCTGCATAAGCGCACCAGCGTGCCTACCGTCCCTGTCCTACCATTTATTCGTACTCATTTATTATGTATATACTTACACCTGTTTATAGTTATATGTTTATATGTTATGTTCATACTTATACTTGTTTTCTCATATATTCTTGACAAACTAAAGAAAGTAAAGAAAATAAGAGAAGAGAAGAAAAGAAAAGAAAAAAAAAGAAAAGAAAAGAAAAGAAAAGAAAAGAAAAGAAAAGAAAAGAAAAGAAAAGAAAAGAAAATGTCTATGGAGATTCTCAGTCATCCAGGTCATGGTTGTCCCAAAGGTGCTTTTTCAAGAGGCAACTGGACTTTCTGGTTTTTCTTTGAAGATGTTTCACTTCTCATCCAAGAAGCTTCTTCAGCTTTTGATCTCAACTTTTATGTGGAATTTCTTGATAGCTTTAATTTCTCTTTCGAATGAAAAATCTTCTAAATCATCTGTTTATAATATTTCATATTTTTATAAATACATGAACAAACACATTGATTTATAGTAAATCTTTATGTATCAACCTATGTATCAATTTTGGAACACTACCATTAGTTCAGCAGGATTCCACAGCAATCTTCAAACCAGAATTCAGCTGACAGGATTGCTTTAGCCATCGAACCTCAAGCATTCTCTCAGCCCTTGATGGCTCCTTCTGGTATACTCTCCTTCCTTTTGTTGCTGTGCAATTATGGTGGATCATCTCTTATGCTGGCTTGTAGGAGTTGTAGTCCAACCTATCCAAAAGGCAGAGGTTAGGGAATTATGTATACAATTACAAGCATGGTGTACTATCAGGTAATGTATGAGAATGAAAGAGAAAGGATTAACATTCTGCTTATCCCCCATGATCTTACTCTGAATGTCATCTATATTTGAGAGTTCCTGCAGGGGCTGAAAGCCATGTCAAGGATTTGTGTCCTCTTAAATACCAGAAGGGGAGGTTGCACAGGGCAGCTTCTCCGACTGTGCTTTGAAATGATACGTAAAAAAAAGAAGAAGAAATATCATTGTGTCACCCACAATAAGCTTGAGGGTATTTCACCCCTTTGAAAAGCTAATTGAAAGATACAGCTCCCTCCTACAGGGAGCACCACATAGTTATGGGGCCCAAGGAAAGGTGCAACTATTCCCCTGAACTTGTTCTTCCTGAGTCAGCCACAACCTATTTTTATTCAGAGGTCCATCTATTGTTCTTGGAACAAGACCTCAGTCCCAGCAAATAGCTGCATGCTTTTATTCTTATTGGAACAGAAGCCTGATCACTATGGGATGCTTTTGACATTTTAAAACTTAAATCTTCAAAAAGGCCAATAACAAAAAGAGAACAGCCTCTTCCCCAGAACAGCCTTTGTTCAATAATCATCAGGGAATCTTCCCTTCGAGTTGGTTCTGCTAACTAAATTTAGGCTGGTGGTAATCATAGAAAGGCTTTACTTAGGGCAGAGACCCCCAAACTTGGCAAGTAAGACTTGTGGACTTCAAGTCCCAGAATTCCTAGCTGGCTGAGGAATTCTGGGAGTTGAAGTCCACAAGTCTTAAAGTTGCCAAGTTTGGGGACCCCTGACTTAGGGCTTCTCTTCAACTCATCAGCAATGACAGACAGGAAGACCATAGGGCCAAAAGCAAATGGAAAGCTGCTGACCCCACAGGGCCTCTTTTGCCATTCTTTCAACACAAGGCCAGGAAAGGACAGGATATTTTCTGGTGCTATTATAAGAATGTGGAGAAGGAAAGCAAGCTCTTCCTATTCTCTGCTGCCTGCCTCCCTTCCCCCACCAGCCCACATCCCTTATCATCTCCTGACCTTACCTGTGCAATTATTAGCAAGAGCACTGAGACTTATATACCACTTTACAGCCCTCTCTAAGCGGTTTGCAGAATCAGCCTATTGCTCCCAACAATCTGGATCTTAATTTTACCAACCTCAGAAGGATGGAAAGCTGAGTCAACCTTGAGCCTGGTGAGATTTGAACTGCCAAATTACAGGCAGCTGGCAGGCAGCAAAAGTAGCCTGCAGTGCGGCATTCTAACCACTGCACCACCATGACTCTGGTGCTCTAGAGAACACCTCTGCCAACCACAGTGATAACTGTTTGCATTTGTATTGGCTTTTATGTTTGCATTATGTTTCCTGGTGTCATTTTTTAAAAACTCACCCTAAGTCAGGGTGGGATTCTACCAGTTCTGTCCACTTCAGTAGAACCAGTTGCTATGAAAAGCAGCAAACAGAGAGCATACATAGAACCCGCCCGCCTGGGATCTTACCTGACCTTTATTTCCTGCGTTTTCAACCACAGCTGCTTTGCATGACACAGCTGCGGTTGAAAAAGCAGGAAAAAGGGGCTTTTTCAACTGCTGCGCACTTGCACGCAGCGCTGCTCAGCTGTCCAGGCAGCTCAGCAGGTTATAAATTGTACTCGCACGACACGCACAACACAGAGCAACAGAACTGGTAGTTATACCAGTTGGATCCCATCCCTGCCCTAAGTAAACATAATGAAAAAACTAACACAGAGTTCCTCAAGCCTTTTGGCTTTGCAGACTGGCAGTGGTGCGTGTGTGAGAGAGGAGATGGTTCTGCATGAGTGATGGGCAAACACAAATGCATGCACACAGTTCCATTTGTGCAAGCAGTGGGCAAACGCACCTGCCTCTCATGCAAACAGAGCACATATGCTCACGTGCCATTTCCACAGCCTAGTTCCAAATGGCTCATGGTCCAGTAGTGGGCCATAGCCTGGTAGGTTGGGGACCCCTGAACTAACAAACCAACTAACTACATTATTTAGCATCTGCATAACCTCCTCTGAACCTGACAGAGGTTTAATGTTTTCAGCTAACCTCTCAAGGATTGAGCCAATGTATTTATTACAAGATGGGGAAAAGATAGGAACTGTTCAACTACATATACCCTTTCTGCAGTAGTGGGATGCTACTGGTGTAACAACTGGTTCGCTAATTGCGCGCTTCACACGTGCGCGCACCAGATGCCCGCTGCATGCATGTGCACACCTTTCAAAATTACTTACCTTCGATGTTAGTTCAGGGAAGTAGTACAGCTGAGGCGTGGCAATCCCTGTGCTGCGCAAATCAGTTGAGCGGATATAGGTGAGTACAATGCAGAGGCAGGTGGGCGGGCCACATAGCGAACCAGTTCGGAGCCAGCTGATCCCTGGAACTAGGGGTTCACCCAAACCAGTCCACTACCGGTTCTGTGGTGTGGCTTGGTGGGCGTGGCAAGGGAAGGATACTGTAAAATCTCCAGTCAGAGGTAGCATTTGCCAGTTCTCTGAACTACTCAAAATTTCCACTACTGGTTCTCCAGAACTGGCCAGAACCTGCTGAATACCACCTTTGAATCCCACCCCTGCCTTTCTGGTAGCTAGAAACAGGGGTGGGATTCAAAAATTTTAACAACCAGTTCTGTGAGCGTGGCTTAGGTGGTGTGCGTGGCTTGGTAGTCATTCTTGGTAGAATCTGAGAGTTCCGGGTTTTCCCTTCCCCAAGAGAAAATCAAAGACCCATCTCCTACATTCATCAATCCATCACATGACCCAATCAAACGTCATCCTAACCAGAGCCATTCCTGCAGACACTCCTCTCCAGATACAACCCTGTTTAGCTTTTTAAAATTAACCAAGGCTGGCTAAGTACCTCCACCTACCTAGACAATAAATCTAAATCTCCATATATTTTGTCTGAGGGATGTCCCCACCACTATCATCACCTCCTTTTGGGTGTTCCAGCTTCCCCTTATGCCTTTCAGTCAGCACAGGAACCAAATAACTAGAACTATTCTTTTAAATTATTTTTGTAAACTTTCAACATCTGACTTTAAGGGTTTTAAAATATTCCAGTTGAAGACAGCAATTATTGTCTTAAATTAACAACACTCTATTAAGTAACAGAATATCCCATTTCCTTCAGCATCTGAACTCACAATCATACTTAGCAATTTTGCTAGATCATGCTCAAGTGCTCACAAAATGAACTGAGGCCATTCCTAGGTCAAGTTTGGTATGATGAACTGTAGCAACACACAATCAGGGAACAAATCTGGGGACTACCTCTAAATATAGCCTCACAGAGATTTTGCCTGAAGAGTCCGGCCCCACACAAAGTTATGCTAGATCAAGAGATGGGGATAAGTTTAGCCTGAAACAAAAAGGATTGGTTTGTTGTACTTCAAGGCAAAGGCGGAGAGATGGGTGTGGTGGCTCATTTATTGTACTGCCTCAGAAACAGATACAAAGCTGAAGAATGTGACATTATTCAAAGGCATTTTCTTGTGCCACAAAAAGGTATAGCATTGACTGAGAAGAAATCTGTGGCCAATATAAAAAAGCCCCATAAATATGATCAGGAAACGACCTAATATTTGCATTTTTATTGCATGCAAGAGACAAAATGTAAAAGAACAGGATTGATATATAAGTCAGCATTTTTTTAATGTGTTCTTGGGTAATGACTTAAAATTTGCTTGACTATGAGTTTCCAGGGAGGCTATATCAGAAAAAGCTCATGTTTCCTCAGAACTAAGACAACAGTCAGATCTGTGCAGAGATCTGGCAAATGGCAAAATGTGCTTTGGCGCACACAAGGCATGAACACAACATCCTCAGCATTGTCTTAAAGCAGCTGCATCTTTTCCTGGCTAGAAAAAGCTGATATCACACAGCTGATACCATAGATGATCCTAGAAAAAGAAACATCTGACAGGTACCATACACATGCCAACTTGTGATATCAATCATATTCTGCCTTTCAAATTAGATTCCTGCACATCCATACACAATATCTTTCCATGAACTACAACCTTTCCAAAAAAAATACATAAGATAATTTTAAATGGACATTCACTGAGTCAAATTATGCATTAAGTCACACTTGTAGCATGTCACATTTCTATGCCTTTTTATTGTTTCCAGGGTAAGAATATGAGAGTCTGATTCAATTACGGGTGAACATTTCAATTTATTTTTCTACCAGTTGCTTTCATTTCCAAATTCCTCTCAAATGTGGGATTTAAAGTAACTTCCAAAGTGAAATGCAACACACAGTTAGATTCCCTTTTTCCTATACACACCAGCCAACATCTGGATGAGAAACATCTACATTGAAAATAACTGAAGACAAATGTGTTGGCCATGTGGAATCAGGAAACAGGTGGAAGTAAGGCTACTTATTCAGATAGATCATACTTACTATAGGGAAGGAATATTATATGGTAGTCACTCCCTTAAAGTGAAATACCCCTGAAGTTGAGTTTGACTCTCAATTATTAATAGATACATCTCTGTAGCTATCTTGGAAGAACTCTGGAAGTGGTTTGCTATCAGCCAAAGTGTTATTCCAAATTTCAAATTAGCCTACACTACTAGGAGTTCCTATTATTCTCCCATCTAAAAGCTAACCAAGTCCAACCTTGCTTAGCTTTGAGATCAACCAATTGTTGGTAAAATGTAGACAGCCAACAGGACTTCTACTTTTAGTTTAAGCAGAAAAAAACTGTTTCCATGGCAATTGAGAATGCATTCCCTACCCAAGCACTATCTTTGACAGCTTCCTATCTACCTCAGAGGCTTTTGTTTTTTTACTTTCTTCATCCTTTGCATTTTAGACTCCTTTTTATTCTTCTCTTTCTCATTTATATTTCTCTGGTTAGACAAAAATTCCAAGGGACAATAGGTGTTTATAAACATACATGTATGTATGTAGATGAAGGGGAAAGTTATGAGGAAGGAGCCAACAATCAACTATGACCTGTGAGCTGTGTGTTGTTAGTGTGAGGTTTATGTTCCTGATGCAGAAAAGCTGTTTTCCCATTTGTAACATGATGATTTGCTAATAGCATTATTTTTTTCTTCTTGCAATTGCATTCATCAGGAGCAAGTTTGGACATATGCCCCTTTACGGGCATCTGAGCTGGCATGAGACTGAATCCACACCTTGTCCTCTGGAGAAAACAAAAACAAAACCTCCCGCACAGATATGCTAATATCAGATCCCACCCATATTGCCTTATGAGGTTTCAGGTTTGATTCTTTCCCAGATGTCCTTGTAATGACCTTATTCCCATCATGTTTCTAGCATTGTATAAGCACATAGAAGTGAATGGTGATACTATTACTGACATATGTTCTTTGCAATATAATTGTCTGGCTTTAAAGGAATACGTCACTGTAAAATTCCTGGAAAAGGCCACATTTTATTACTTTTTAACTCTCAAATCCAAATTAAAAGAGAGCAGGATACAATGGAATATTTAATACATTCTGGTATGTGTTGTATGGTTAGACTTTGGGGCAGGGGTGGGATTCTACCAGTTCTGTCCACCTCTGTAGAACCTGTTGCTCTGAAGAGCAGCAGACATAGAACCGGTTCTATGTCTGCTGCTGCTTTAGCCCACCTGCCTGCCCGGGCTCTTACCTGACCCTTATTTCCTGCTTTTTCAACCTCAGTTGCTTTGCGCGGCACAGCTGTGGTTGAAAAAGCAAGAAAAAAGTGCTTTTTCAACCACTGCGGACCCGTGCATAGCGCTGCTCAGCTGTCCAGGCAGCAAGCTGATGACAATATACACATGTATATATAACTCTATAGATGTGATCACAACCATGCAGAATGGAAGGGAATAGAGCTTTGAATATACACATCTTTTAATCCATCTCAAGATGTTAGCTCTTCAAGCAATAGCACATAGACTTATACATCGCTTCATAGTGCTTTACAACCCTCTCTAAGTGGTTTACATATCAGCATATTGCCCCAACAGTCTGGTCCTTCACTTTACTGATCTTAGAAGGATGGACAGCTGAGTCAATCTTGAGTCGGTGAGAATCAAACTGCTGGGCAGTCGGGTGAATTGGCCTGCAATACTGCATTCTAACCACTGTGCCACCATGGCTCAGTAGCTGTCTTACACTGCTGGCTTATGTTCAGCTTGTTGTCAATGACCAAACACAAGTTCTTCTCTGATGTATTGCTTTCAAGTTCCAACTGCCTCATCCTGATTGATTGATTGATTGATTGATTGACTGATTGACTGATTGACTGATTGACTGATTTCCAGGCCAATGGTGGCCCATTCCATTCACACTCACAGAAGCAATTATAATTCCTCAAATCTAAAAGGAACAATGCTTTGTAGCTTTAAATGTTTGTTCCAAAGTAAAAGCATGTAACATCAATAATCCATTTCTCTTCCTTCAGCCTAATAATATAGTATCTCAGCTTGCCCAGCAATGTCTGGGTTGAGAAGGTAAGCGAGACTAGACCTGTTTAACACTTGGATAGGAGACTGCAAGGAAATATTATGATTGTAAGCTAGACTGTAGTGCAAAAAACTTATCAGAAGAAGACAATAACAAACTACTTCCACATTGTTGCCTAGAAAATGACAAGAATGTGTTTGTGAAGTCTGCAGAGTCCATGCTCTGTTTAAAGGAGACAGCAATACGATAACCTCTCGTCAGAAAAACCCCTTGTTTTTCTATACTGTGTATAAATCTGTAGCTTTATAAATTAAAGCCCAAATTGATTAATAGCAAAGATGTTTTTCTGTAGACTATGCTAACAAGTGAAAATTGGAGATGAAATGCATCACTAAGACAATTTACCTTTAACAGTGACAAAACAAGTATTTATGCATTTAGCAAATAATGCTAACTAAGAAAACCTGCTACTGAGGTTCACACAACCCTGACCCCACAATGTTTAAATCTTTTCTTTCTTTTTTAATGGTCTTTCCCCCAATCTTTTGGAGAGATTAATGGCGCACCCATTGGATGTGTGCTGTTGGTTTTGGCTGTAATATGGATTTCTCTCCCATATATGATTTTTTAAATTTTTTACTGGTGTTATTTTCAGGTATTTTGCTAATTGTAATTATACACAGCTCAATCCAATCTGAACTGGGCAAGCTTTATAAAAACAAACTTTCAAATAAATAAATATCAATAAACCTTAGAAGAATTTAGTTGATTGGGGTGCAGACAAATGTACTTTTTCTTTTTTTTTTTGCTGTATGAGCCCACAGGGCATGGCAATATGATCTTCAGACTCGAAGCAAAACCCACAGATGCTTACTCTGCACTGTTTTAGGTAACATTTCACCATCTTTCATAACGTACTGATCTAAAGAGCTTGTTGCTATGTGTTTTTCCTTAAGACTTCAAAGGTATTAAGTTGCACCCCACACCTTCTGCCTGGCAGTAGCATGCAAAAGGAGCTGGTCTCTTTCCAAGTTCCTCATTCTTTCCAAGTTCTCAAATCATCCACCTGCCCTTCAGTGACTGTGTTTCTGTCTATCAGTAAAAATAATAATAATCAAGATCAGTTAAAACAAACCCACGATCTGAAGATAATGCCAAAGAATCAGGATTAGAGATATAATTCTGCCAGATAAAAATGTCACTGTTGAACTGTTCATTTGAAAAATGGTGAAATGGCATGCAACTTTTTAAAATTCAGAGGACTGGATCACAAAACAGTATGCTGTGCAAATAATGTCAGTTCACATATTGGTACAAGATCTGAATTGGATCAAATCTTGTCAAAATGTGGGTTGTCACTCCTTATTAAAAAAGAAGCTACGTTTCTCCTAAATATATAGTAGCTGTAATTTTTTTAAAATTTGCAGTAAGTAATAAGATACTTTCTGCTTTTTCATTTGCTTGGTTATCCCTGTTCAAAGAGCTTAATCTACTATGGGAGTGATGAATAACATTTTCTGGACCGAGTGCCCAAAGTATGTGTGCATGCTCAACCCCCAAAATGCAATGTGTGCCCCTGTGCATGCTCCCCATCCCTGCACATGCATGCATGACCCCTGCATGCACCTCCTGCACATGAGCTTGTGACCTCCCACATGCGTGCGTGACCCTCCCCTGTGCACCTGGGTGGCAGACACCCAAAGGCCAGGTGCCCAGCGGGAGGTGCATGCACATGCACATCGGAACTCAACTGGCATGATGGCTCACGTGCCATCATAAAGGGTGCTGCGTGCCACCTCTAGCATGCATGCCATAGGTTTACCATCACGGCACTATGGACTTTATCACTTGCTTCATTTGCAGTTGTACTTTAAAGACAACTTTAGAACTCATTAGATGGAGGATGCTCATAAGAGACTGTTACCAGAATGGTTCCTCCCCCCACTTTAGAGTGCAGGTTATCCATGAGAGCCTGGAGTCGATGTCTCTTAGGAATGGGAAGAACCCCAGATTTCAAGATGGAGTCTATATAGACTGCTCAGGCTCTTGTGGGTAACATCTGTGGTTATCTTGTTCAGTCTGAACTGGTCTACATCTTGTAGTTAAATCAATCCTAAAACTAATGAAATGCATTAGATGACATGCAACCAGGGGTGGGATTCTACTGGTTCTGTCCACTTCTGTATGAAAAAGCAGGAAAAAAGTGCTTTTTCAACTGCTGCACACCAGCGCACAGTGCTGCTCAGCTGTCTAGGCAGTTAGATGACGATGATATACACGTGCGCGCAAAATGTAAAGTCACCGAACCGGTAGTTACACCGGTCGGATCCCACCCCTCTATGCAACTATGTGCAACATTAGATGATATGCAACTATAAACTATGAGATATAGTTTAAAGCTTCATATTTCTTCTAGCTATCTACTGGAGCATCATGCTCCAGTAGATATAGAGAAGAATTATATAGCTTTAAACTATATTGCATATCTATCTATCTATCTATCTATCTATCTATCTATCTATCTATCTATCTATCTATCCATCCATCCATCATCTATTTTATTTAGCTTCCCATATCAGTCAATGTGTGGCTTACATTTCAAAAAATAAATCAGCATTAAAAATACTAAAAATATTTTAAAACGATAAATACATCCAGATTAAATATAGGAGCAAGATACTTGGCCAGTTAGCAATACAGCCAGGAAACAGTGCCTTTGACACATTTAACGCCCCAGGCTCAGGAACATAGCCAAGTTTTTAGGAACTTACAGAAGGCTAACGAGGTTTTGGCCATTCTGATTTCTGAAGAGAGAATGTTCCACAGAGTCGGGGCTGCTGCAGAAAAACTGGACTTCTGGTGCCCACCAGCTGATACTCTTTGGCTGACGGGATCTGCAGCATGTCCATTCTATCTGGTTAAGACTCTTAGAAAAAAAGGCAACCCACATGTATCCCAGTCCAGTTCTCAGTAAATGTGATTCAAGTTCTGTGATCAAGGTTCATTATCCCTTGAAAAAAGATTTGTGCTCCTTCTCATGTAACAATTCTCCCAGCTAAACCATCCAAAGCTGACATCAGTCTTGCTGGAGAATACACTGTCCTGCATACACTGTACACTCTGCTCCATGCTGGAAAATTTACTGTGCTGTGCATTTTTTTTTCCTGGGAAATGGAACCTTGGAAAGCAATTCAGTTCGACAAATGGCTACATTATCTGCTCCAGGCCCTTAAAAGGGGATCCTAGCAACAATAATCTTGTCCCCTTAGCTCACAAATTCTTACTGATTCTGAGACAGATCCAAGATAAAAGAATATTCTACCCTTGTAGCTTTCATGAGCTCAGGGACCCCTTCAGAACCTCCTAAAGTTTGCCTCTTCTATTTCCAGGAAGAACAATGCAGCTCTGGAATAGGATTTTCACCCTATTTATTGGTCAAAGAAGGAACGACTAGAATCTAGTTGCTATAGTCCTGGCCTGCACATCTGAAGGAAAGCTCCTCTGGCTTTATCCATTAACAAGTGACTAACAACTATCAATTGCAAATTGCCTGGAGGGTCAGTTGATCAAAAGACAAGATATGCATCTCCAAACATAATTGCTGTGTGTAGCAGAAGAAGGAGTGGGTGTTTATCTATGTTGATTGGTCAATGAATCCACATACGCATGCATTACTTGTTAACACTCAAAGTCCAAATTAAAGAAGAGCAGGGTGCAATGGAATATTTAATACATTCTGGTGCATATTGCGTGATAAGAGACATATATCCAGACTTGCTCCTGATGAAGAGAATCAGTTTGGTCTAGTGGTTAAGGCACCAGACTAGAAAGCAGCAGATGGTGAGTTCAAGTCCTGCCTTAGCCATGAAAGCCAGCTAAGTGACTTGGGACCAGTCACTCTCTCTCAGCCCAACCAACCTCACAGGGTTGTTATTGTGGGGAAAATAGGAAGAGGAAGGTATGTTCACCACCTTGAGTTATTTGTAAAAATAATAAAAGTGGGAAATAAAGAAAAATTAAAAATATCAATACATTTAGGTGTTGGACAAAGTCTATATGCATGCTTTAATTATGGCCTGCTCTGGCATATAAAGTTTGCCTAGCCCTATTGTGGAGTTTTAAAAGTTCATAATTTAACTTTGGTTCCCCCAAAATAAAGAGGCAGCAAATAGAAATGGCACAAAATAGTTGTAATAAGAAATGTCTCGTTACTATAAGCATGCTTGCAGCTTTGTTCTGCACCAGTTTCTAGGTTGGACATATAATATATCACACTGATCTAGAGTAACCAAAGGCTGTTAATTGGACAAATAATAGGAGAGAAACTAAAGTACATTCAAATGCATAATTAATAGGACAGAATATACTTCAGGGCAATTAGAAGTAAGAAAGAGATGCGAATGTAATATACATTACTGGTACACTGCAGTTGCCAGAATATTCCGTTTCTCTTACATTTGAATGAATGGGAAGGTGGCTTCTTGGACACAACAGCTTTTCTTCATCAAACTTTGAAGAACTCTTATAAAAATAGTTACATTTTTCCCCTGCCTTCACCTCTTTTCTATTACGTGGCATTAAACATAACAATGTCATAACTTTGTCCAAAGTGAGGCTAGAGAATTAGGAGGCTGTGTGTGGCACATTGAAATTAGAGGAAAGTCTGGAAGCCTTTTAATTGTACGTTATATTCTTTTTTTAAAAAGAATGTTACCTTATAAGTATAGGGCATATTCCTGATCTAAAACATAAGTAAATAAAAATTTGCATACTAGTTACAGAAAACATTTCAAAATGACTATGCTGTTTATTGAGTAGTATCATAAATCTTTGTATAGAGAATTTGAGAATTTATTACACTGTAAAGTCAATGATCACCCAAGAGATCACCCAAATCTGCTAAATGTGGGGGATTGTGCAGGAATATAAGAAAAGCCATACTTAGAGAAAGTTCAGAAGAGGCTTCTTAGATGATGGAACATTAAATCTGTGAGGAAAAAGTTAAGCAGTTCAGTTATGGAGAATAGGGAGAGGAGAAAGAAATTAAGGGAGGGGAAGGGAGGAGAGGGGATGTGATATACTACTAGGATTCAAAGTTGTCACACAGAAAAGAGAATGGACATTACCATACCTATTACCCCAAAGTGCAGGACTAGAAACAATAAGTTTAAACTGTAGCTTAAATAGACTCCAGTAAAATATTAGGAGAATTTCCTGATGCAAAAAGCTGTATCCAGTAAAATAAGTTGCCTCATGGTGTGGTATTTTCCCTTCAGTTGAGGTAGGTCTTCAGGACAAAGAGGCTAAATGGCTAACTGTCCAAAATGCTTTAGCAGTTCTTGCACTGAATACTGTTTCATAAGCATGTCTTCTGAAATCTCTTTTAACGTTATGATTCTATAAAAAGGTCACATTTTCTTATTGTCTTTCAACATAGCCTACATAGCTATACCGTTACACTGAATCAAAACTGTGTTTCATCTGACACAATACTCTTTCCTCGAGGTGAGAATCAGAATATGATGTCCAAGAATGAATCTCTAGGATTGCATGCAGTTGCAGCTAAGCAGCCGCAATAAAAGCTCTTCAATTTTGCATTATTGGCATACAGTTTTAAATAAAACTTCATTAAGAGTTTGGCTTGCAAGCTTCATCCTTCACCTTTTACCAGGGCTACTGTGAGATTCAGAATGAGACATGACGTATCACATCGCCCTCTTCTTTTTAGCCTGATTAAAGGACTAACTCCAGCAGCTACCAATACAGTCATCCGTTTCCTTCATCCCCCCACCCCTTGGGTTGCACATTGCTGCAGAATTATCACCTGGATTTTTTATTCATTAATTCTGTAAGATAAATCACACTGCCCCAAGGCATGTTAATACATTTATCTTAATTAATTCTGTATGTATGTGCATAGATGCATGTGTTTGATTGTTCAACAAAATGGTGACTTTCGTACAACATATTGGTTGCATTTATTGAAGAGCAGCATTCAGACATATTAAGATGTCCACAGCATATACTCATTAGACAGATAGTACCACTCATTTCTGGTGGTAGGAAATCAGTGACCATTATGCATTCATTTCTGGGTGTTCCTTTCTCAGTTTACATTCCTGCCACTATCACACCCATTCAAGGCAGAGAAGTCTGGAGGCCATGTCTATATGTACACAAACAAATGTTTGAACAAGTAGTCTCCCTATTATTCTCCAAAATGAGACAATAGCACTCACAATATACCCAGAATGAAGCTCTGCGCCATCACCTGAAGCAGATACAGGACCCTGTAATGATACCTACCCATCACTCTCTGCATGGAGCAGCAAGTTCTTGAATCACCAATTGATATTTCCTATAATATCCTAGTGTGCCCAATGTATTGTCAATCCAGGACACTGGTGAATCTAAAATGGTGAATTTCCAAACTCCCATCATTTCTCCATGAGTCATCCCTAGCGGTATAAGGCAAGAATCCACTAGGTGGCACTTCACAAAAATCGTCTCATCTCATCCTTGGACCTGCTCTGCTCCCCTGGACGGGAAACAAGACAGCAGGGCAAAAAAAGGGGGGGGAACAGTTTTGGGAAGAGTGAAATCCCTGGAGGAAGGAGATAAAGGGCAAAGAAAGCCCAGATAATGTTTGACACGTGCCCAGACTTGGCCTTCTGCCCTGAGCAGGGTGCTGCCACTTTTCTGCAGGAAACATGAGTAATCAAAAAATCATAAAGGAGAGTCGCCACTCTTTTATTCTCTTTTTTATGACACCTTGGACGATAAGCTTGCTTTGAAATCTGTTGCCCTCCCCCTTCAAATGGACAGGTTTATGGCAGGACTGATTGAAGCTGGCAAAAGAAAGCTATGTCTTTTAAAAATTCTGTTAGAGGAGATATGGGTGTTTATAGTAAATGTGCTTGTTAAGCAGGAATCTTAAGATGTTAGAATATTAGTCTATGCTCTTTATTCCCCATCTGCCATCTTATGCTTGCCATTACCTCAGGTGTACTTCTTATATCAGGCAAAGCAGGTGAAATGTGAGCCTTGTTTTTTTCTTGTAGGTCCTTCTCTTACATCCATTTACTTGTTCTTTCTGTAGAAGTCACTTACCTCTGCATAGATCACTACCATAGAGATCCCTGCTGTGTTATAAACATATATATAGGACACCCAGACAGAGAAAGAGAGTTCAGGGCAGAGGTGGTATTCAGCCAGCTTTGACAGGTTCTGGAGAACTGGTAGCGGAATTTTTGAGTACTTTGGAGAACCAGCAAATCCCACCTCTGACTGGCCTCGCCCCCATCTATTTTCTGCTTCCCGAGTCCCAGCTGATCAGCTGGGTCTTCTTTTGTTGCCCTGCACAGGAGAACAGAGCTGGAAAGCAGGTTAGTGGGGTGGTGAGGGAATGGGGATTTTATAGTATCCTTCCCCTGGAGTGGGGTGGAAATGGAGATTTTACAGTATATCCTTCCCCTGCCATGACCATCAAGCCACGTCCACCAAGCCACACCACACCCACCAAGCCACATCATGCCCACCAAGCCACGCCCAGAGAACTGGTGGTAAAACAATATTGAATACCACCACTGATTCAGGGTATCTCAAGATGTGCATCTTATGACAACTGAATAAATGATGATAGTTTGTTTTGAATTCTAATAAAGAAAAATGAATCATAGATTTGGTGCCTTTTTGTAAACAAAAAAAAATTCCAGTAATATTAAGCAACAGATTAACTCACCTTGAGTCATGATCACCTTCAGCTCCTTCGCCTTAAGAAAATTATACAAGAACTCTGCCTTTATTTAACAGCAACATTTGTATAAGTGAATTAGACAATCCTTTCTTCCAAACTAATCAGATTGGTGATTACTGTTATGAAATGTCTTTTTATTCTCCATGCTTTAAGTTGCTGTTTTTATGCAGAGAAGCCCATTGGAGTTGTAAGACCATCATTAAGAGTTGCATTATAAAAAAAAACTAGTAATAGTCTACATATGCTAACAAAGCATTTCAGTTAGCCTGGACAGTCTTTGCCAACTTAAACTTCCATTATGAACTATAAAAAGTACCTGCTATATGAGTAGACACATTCATATTCCATGCAGGTTATGATGAACTTGAGCTGTTTCTTTTCTGGAGGGGCTGTTACATGCTGAGTATTTTCAGCACCCTTTAAATTAATATTTTAAATTTTTCTCCACCCTTTAAATTAGTATCTTAAAGGCATGCTTTGCGTAAGCCAGACTTGCTTCAAAAAAAAAATCAGATACAGGAATACAGAAGCCTCTTTGCTATATTTGCAGTTTTTTCAGCCCACCTGGTAGTAGAACAAGCAGTAGAAGCTACGAGAGGGAAAGGTAGGGACTATGGAGGAAGTCATGGGGATGAGTCAAGTGTGTTTAGACTAAAAGGATTATGAGCACTGTATTGCTATGGGATAGAATAATAGCCTCCAGGCACAAAGCTAGTCTTCAGATTAGGGGAAGAGTTCATAGGGGGGCCAGAAGGTAGCACTGAGATAGAAAAGGGTGAGATACTTCTATCCCTTTCATTTACTTCCCCCAGTAATAAAGCATTGGTATAATTCCATGAGTATCTTCTGGGTAGAAGTTAGACCCTCCATCTGATAATCTGTGGATGTTCCTGCCACAGCTTTCATCTTCTACATTCCTATCATGTCCACTTGGCACCATTTATTTCTGCGACAAAAGGGCAACCATGAAATATCCACTCGGCCTTTTCCCCTTAGAAAAAAAGCAATTGAATTCTCAACTTTGTTCCTTTTGACTCCTTCCCACTCCCTCTTGTACCCTATAAAAGTTGCCCCCCTTCCTGCCAGAATCTTGGAGAAGGGACCGGTCTCTTTGGACTATGAAAAGTGTCATATACTTCAAAAAAAATACTGTAACAAGACCTTTCCACATCCAAAACACACTGGTAAAAGAATCATGGGCTGCTTTCACTGCCAATATCTTTCTACCCACATAACTCCTTGCAATTATTTAACATATCATGGAAATCTCAGAGTGAGATGGATGGCATATAAATGTAATAAAAAGTGTTTTGAAAATTGTAGGGCAGTTAAAAAAGAACATACACCAGGAGATTTTCTAGTTACATGGAAGGTATTAGATAGTTACTTGTGTGGGAGAGCTGCAGCATCAAATAAGAAAATTACACTTTTTAATTTTGATATCAAAATGATCAAGTAGCCGCTTTCCAAAAATAAAGATTATTTAAATTTATTGGCCACCCAACTTCAAAAAACTCAAAGTGTCAGACATACTAAAGTTTAAATATCATTCTGAGAGTTAAATATTTTTCATTATTTATGTAGCCTCTGCTTCTTATTTACTTTAGGATTATTTGGGAGCATTACGAACCACAACTTGGATTGAGAGGTTTAATATTTTCCCATCAACCAATTTCCTTGGAGAATTTTTTTATCCAATCCTTCACTCCTAGTTTCAACAGGGATACTCTTTCTTTTATCAATTTATATATTCTCCTACTCAGCATCCAGTTCATTAGTAAATAGTAATTGTATCTCTTGCACAGGGAAGAACATTCCTAAATCATAGCAGACAGAGCAGAGTTCATAGCAGATTCAGCAGGTTCTGACCAGTTTTGGAGAACCGGTAGCAGAAGTTTGGAGAAGTTTGGAGAACTGGCGGTAACCTTCCCCCAGGAGTGCGGAGGGAATGGAGATTTTACAGTATCCTTCCCCTGCCATGCCCACCAAGCCACGCCCACAGAACTGGTAGTAAAAAATTTTGAATCCCACCACTGAGATGGAGGAAAACGTTGAATGGGTTTTCTGCACAATATATGGTATTCCTTGACTTACGACCGCAACTGAGCCAAAGTTTCTGTTGCTAAGTGAGGAGTCTGTTAAGTGAGTTTTGCCCCGTTTTGCAACCTTTCTTGACACAGTTGTTAAGTGAATCACTGCAGGCATTAAGTAAGTAATATGGTTGTGAAGTGAATCTGGCTTCACCATTGACTTTGCTTGTCAAAATGATGCCAGAACAATGTTACTCTCATAAATATGAGTCAGTTGCTAAGCATTCAAATTCTGACCACGTGGATGCTGCAAGGGACATAAGTATGAAAAGCAGTCATAAGACACTTTTTTCAATGCCATTGTAACTTTGAATGGTCACTCAGAATAAGTGTTGCAAGTTGGGGACTATCTGTACATAATTAAGACAACGAATATTTTGATATTGTCATAGAGATATTATTGTTGCTATAAATGTACTCTAATATATCTGTTCTTTTTCAGTGGTGCATGTATTTAGTCATAATTCTTCCCCAAATTTTCATATAATTCTTTTTGCAAAAGAAATTGTGTGAAATTTGCGATTTGTTTTCATACACAACTTTACATTGTTTATCTTAATATCTGCATTATAATATATTGTATATATGAGATAGAAGCTATGATTGTAACGTCTGAGTAGCATAACTTGTATTTCCAGGAAGTGTAAATCATATCATTTCTAGGAAATGTGAATTAGGTGACTTCAATTTAAAGTCAAAACCAACCAAATTTTCCAATGTTTTTAATATGAATTTCAAATTCCCAGAGGTTGTGGGAGGAGCTGCTGGCTGCTTGTGAAGGAAGCAGAGGGTGAGTAGAAAGGAGAGAGGCAGTTTGAATTGCTTCCATTGCTTTTCAAATTCCTAGAGGTTGTGGGAGGAGCTGCTGGCTGCTTGTGAAGGAAGCAGAGGGTGAGTAGAAAGGAGAGAGGCAGTTTGAATTACTTCCATTGCATTTCAAATTCCCAGAGGTTGTGGGAGGAGCTGCTGGCTGCTTGTGAAGGAAGCAGAGGGTGAGTAGAAAGGAGAAAGATAGTGGCCCGCGTGCCTAACGGCGCACGAATCATATAACTATAAACAAAGAATACCAATAAGACATTTAGGGTAAGTGCGCTTGAGATTGTGATTTTATTTTATTTCAAAATGACTGGCTTTGTTCAGTGTAATAATTGTTTTACAGCCGTCTTTCGCAGTACTCTTTTCAAACTTGGATACTGTCCTCTTTGTAAAAAAATCACCAGTCTAAATGGACAGATTAACTATCTAGAATCTCTAATCTGTGCTCTCCAAGCAGAAATTAGGTGCCCAATCCAGCCATCTATTGAGCTGCTGTGCTACCAGCCCCCACTACCACAAAGATCCTCCAGGAAAAGGGCAGTATAGACAATCTGGCAGGGTGAGAGCTGTGGATCATAAACACAAAGCTTTTGCGGTGTCCCAGCATAACAGATACAGTGCCTTGCTGACCTTAATAGGGACACTAAAGTGTCAGGTCAAGGTAGTTGTGATAATGATAACTCAAGTAAGCTGGGGATCATGGTCCTAGAAGAAGAACTTACTTTGGGAAGGAGAAAGTGTGAATCAGGTATTACACACCAGTCACACAAGAAGAGCAAGGCATCCTAAAAGAGAAGCCACCTTCTGGTTGGGGACTCAATTGTAAGGGATGTAAATTTAGGAAAGGATACTGAGGTTTTGAAAGAGGTCAGGTGTCTATTGGGTGCTACTGCCAGCAGAGAGAAGAAGCGTATTCTTACGATAGTCAAGGACTGTGATGTTGATGCTATTATACATTTTGGTAAAAATGATCAGAAGGATGTACTTTCTGTTCAAAAAGACTTCCAGAGCTTGGGGTATGAACTTAGTAATATGGGCTGTAGGCTTATTTTTTCAGAGGTTCTACCAGTTTACAAGGAACAAAAAGGGAAAGGGCAGCGTGTAGCAGAGTTTAATGTGAGGCTAAAGGAGTGATGTAAAAAGGAAGGCTTTGGTTTTATTAGTCATGATGTCTGTAGCTGGTCCAATGAAAAACTGTACAAAAGAGATGGTTTGCATCCATCAAAGAAAAGGACTGAGTTACTTGGCATTAAATTCACAGATTTCCTGGATAAACATTTAAATTGAACAGTGGGGACAGAGAATTAATGATTCAGAACATTTCTGTCCCCAGCAACCTAAAACTAATAAGGATACCAGTGCATGCAAAATAGATGTTTGTGCAGGTAAGATTATCAACCTTGATGCCAACCAAAACCAAGCATTTAATAGTGAGTGACATACCATGTGCACTAATCAAACAGGTGGCAAGAAAGTAGGGGCAGGCAGGCACAACACAGGTTATGTAGACAGTAAACATAGTGTCAGACATAAAGATCTCAAGTGCCTATATACAAATGCACAAAGTCTGGGGAACAAACAGGGTGAACTCGAACTACGAATACATGAAGGTAATTATGATATAGTTGGAATAACAGAAACTTGGTGAGATGAAACCCATGACTGGAACATACTGGTAGAAGGATACAAACTATTCAAAAAAAAAAAAAAAAAACAGACCCCATAAAAGAGGAGGTGGAGTTGCACTGTATGTAAAGGACCACTATATTGCTACAGAAATGCATGAAACCAAACAGGAAAACCTCCTAGAATGCATATGGGTCAATATAAAAGAAAAAAGAATGACATGGCCATAGGTGTATATTATAGACCACCGAATCAAGCAGAAAATATATATGTCCTTTTTGCCAGCCAACTAACAAACATATGCAGGAAACACACAACAATATTAGTGGGAGACTTCAATTATCCTGATATCAATTGGAAAACTAATTCTGCACCAAGTGAGAAATCAAATAAGTTCCTAACCAACCTAGCTGACAACTTTGTTGTCCAAAAGGTAGAGAGTGAAACTAGAGGGGCAGCCATACTGGACTTAATTCTTACAAACAGAGAAGAAGTGATAGAGGGAGTTGAAACTGCAGGAACCTTGGGTGAGAGTGACCATGTCATACTAGAATTCAACATAACACAAACACAAGCAACAGAACATAATGACACCAGAGTCTTAGATTTTAAAAGAGCTGATTTCAATAAACTCAGAGAGAACTTGGGAAAGATTCCATGGATGAAAATCCTAAAGGGGAAAACAACTCAAGAATCTTGGGAAACTCTAAAAAGTATGATCATAGAAGCCCAGACCAGCACAATACCACTGAGAAAGAAAAACAAGAAATCCAAGAAGAAACCAGCATGGCTACATAAAGATCTCTCTGGCAAATTGAAAGAAAAAAAGGACAAGTACAAAAAAATGGAAAGAAGGACATACAACTAAGGCAGAATATCAGCAGATAGCCAGAATCTGCAAAGATGAAGTCAGGAAAGCAGAGGCTCAGAACGAACAAAGACTTGCAGCAAAAGTCAAAGATAATTAAAAAAAAGTTTTTTCCAACATATAAATAACAAGAAAAAAATCAAAGAAACAGTCAGTCCATAAAGAAAGAAGATGGCAAGGAAGTAATAGGCAATAGAGAGAAAGCAGAACTGCTTAACTCATTCTTTTCAATCCATCTTCACGCAAAAAGAAACTATAGCTCAACCCACCAAAAACATAACTGTAAAAGACAGACCAGAAATAAAAGTTAAAATAAGCAAAAAAAAAATAGTAAGAGAACACCTGTCTGATCCTGATGAAAACAAATCACTGGAGCCTGATGGATTACATCCCAGAGTTTTAAAGGAACTGGCAGATTTATTCTTGAACATTCTTGCTATTCTTGTCGGGGGGAAATGCCACCTGTAAAACATCTTATACAGATTTTCTTTATATGCTGTTGACATTGTCATTTTATGCAAGCAAGAATGTTCAAGAATAAATCTGAAAAATGCTGGAAATGTCATCAAACTCATGAAGGAAAGGATGATGTTTTTATGTTTTATGTGTTTTTGTTTGTTGTTAAAATTAATAAAACTGTTTTTTAAAAAAAAGGAGCTGGCAGAGGTCATCTCAGAACCACTGCACCATATCTTTCAAAAATCCTGGAGCACCAGGGAACTACCAGAGGACTGGAAAAGAGCTGATGTGGTTCCCATCTTCAAAAAAGGAAAAAAAACAGACCCAGGAAACTATAGACCAATCAGCCTAACATCAATACCTGGGAAGATACTGGAAAAGATAATAAAAAAACAGATTGCCAATATTTAGAAACAAGTAAAGTAATAACTAGCAGTCAGCACGGGTTTGTTAAGAACAAATCATGCCAAACCAATCTTATTTCATTCTTCAACACAGTGACTAAATTAGTAGACCAGCAAAACACTGTGGACATAATATATTTAGATTTCAGCAAGGCATTCGACAAAGTAGACCACAACCTACTTCTTAGTAAGCTAGAAAAAAGTGGAATAGATAGCACCACCGCTAGATGGACTCGCAACTGCCTAACAAACCGTACTCAACGAGTAGTCCTTAATGGGTCTAAGTCTACATGGAGAGAAGTAAGCAGTGGGGTGCCACAAGGTTCCGTCTTAGGCCCAGTACTCTTCAATATCTTCATTAACGACTTAGATGAGGGAATAGAAGGGGAATTTACCAAATTTGCAGATGATACTAAGCTGGCGGGAATAGCTAACACCCAAGATGGATTTCGACAGACTAGAACACTGGGACATATCTGACAAAATGAAATTCAATGTAGAGAAAAGTAAAGTCCTACACTTAGGCAAGAAAAACCAAAAGTACACATTCAGCCTGGGTGAAACCAGGCTCAATAGCAGTAACTGTGAGAGGAATCTCGGAGTCTTTGTGGACAACCAGCTAAATATGAGACAGCATTGTGCAGCAGCAGCCAAAAAAGCTAATGCAATCCTAAATTGTATTAACAGAGGGATACAATCAAGATCAAGGGAAGTACTAATACCACTTTATAAAGCCTTAGTAAGACCACACCTCGAGTACTGCATCCAGTTTTGGTCACCACATTATAAAAAAGATGTTGAGACTCTAGAAAAAGTACAGAGAAAAGCAACCAGGATGATTAGGGGACTGGAGGCTAAAACATACAACGAACGGTTGCAGGAACTGGGCTTGGCTAGTCTAGTAAAGAGAAGGACCAGGGGAGACATGATAGCGGTCTTCCAATATTTGAGGGGCTGCCACAGGGAGGAAGGGGTCAAGCTATTTTCTAAAGCTCCTGTAGGCCAAACAAGGAATAATGGATGGAAACTGAACAAGGAGAGATTTAACCTGGAAATAAGGAGAAACTTTCTGACAGTGAGAACAATCAACCAATGGAACAGCTTGCCCTCGGAAGTTGTGGGAGCGCCATCACTTGAGGCTTTCAAGAAGAGATTGGACTGCCATTGGTCAGAAATGGTATTGGGTCTTCCGCTTGGGCGGGGGGTTGGACTAGATGACCTACAAGGTCCCTTCCAACTCTGATTATCTGTTATCTGTTATATGTCCAGAGTACACATCCATATTAATACCCTCAAATTCTAAATTGTTTCCTGTAAGTAAACAACTAGAGAGTCAAATAAAAAATTTAATGCAATCAGTCTGAGAGTGAAGTCTTTAGTTCTAAGCAAACATAGTAAAGATTGAAAATTTAACCCTATCAATAATTAAGCTTTGCCATTTGGGACAAGTAGAGTAGTATATATAACAAAGAGTAATAAAAAAGGGGAAATTGGGAAAAACCAAAAAAGGAGAACTAATTTTTTTCCTACTAAGGAGAAAAATGAAGAGAATTAGGAAGGAAGGAAAACTGCTGAACATTGATAAAAAGACTCATACAACTCTTACACTTGGGCCCTAGCTAGTTCATTGAGATAACTTGCTTCCCTAAAATTTAGTCTTTATATGTGGGGAAATAAATTACTGTATCCCAAAGAAGATCTTCTCTAGGAAATTACCATTCCCTGCTGCTATTAAGTTTATTTATTTATTTATTTCCTTGCTTGCATAAATAGTCTACAGTCTTCTTCATGGACTCATATAGGTAGCAATTTATGGCAGGTTGCCAGGAAGGACACATAGAGATGTTACTTTAATAATATTCCTCTTGACATCATAACACAATCACCTATACAGATTAGAATTACTTTTGTTTTACCAATTGGAATCCTTTTGAAAGATGACTTCATGTTTCCAACTGGCTCAAAATTACAAATCCTCCAAGATTAAATTTAGCTGAAATTGCCATTCCCATTTTGGATTATTTTGTAGAAATCTCATGCTGGTTGACTTGAGAACACATCTTTAAAGCTAATCAAACCAAAGGCAGAAGGTTTTTGAGGAGGGAAAAATGATGATACGATGAAGATAGTGATGAGTATGGTGTGAGGTAGAAGGGAATGAGGCAAAAATATAAACCCTTGAAAATATAATTGTGTTATACTATATAGCATGATGTCAAAACACCATTTAAGTCCCTTCTGGCAACAAACACCTGTAGAAGTTCCCCAAAACTCAGTGATATTGAACTACAGTGACCTTGGCAAACAAAACAATCAGGGAGACTAAAAACTTTTGATGGGAACGTTCAAGTGTTTTACATAACCTCCAGTTTTAGTCAGGGGTGGGATTCTACCAGTTCGGACCAGTTCTATAGAATCGGTTCTTACGATTCTGTGCAGTTCGGAGAATAGGCATATTGCACCACTAGCTCCCCTCCCCACCCACCCCGCCCAGGAGGCTTCCCTGGGGCCCAATCAGGGATGATATTCGGGGGGGTTAGGGGAGGGAGAAGTGGCCTGAGAGCAGAAATGAACCTTCCTTACGATTGAAGCTTCTATTTTTCAGTGCAGACTCAGGCAGCAGATTGCAAAAAGATAGATCTGGGAGTGAAGTTTTGATTCAGCAAGCAGTTCAATCTGCCTGCCTGCTTTGCCTGATTTTGGGTAAAAGTTGCTCTTTTTTAAAAAAAAAAAATTCAATCTTTACATATATATTTACAATATTTACATACAAGCCATTCCCAGCCATGACCACACCAAATCATACCCACAAATTAGGTCAGGCCCACAGAACCGGTTGTTAAGAAATTTGAATCCCACCCCTGGTTTTAGTAGAAAGATTTCAAAGAAGAATATTTACATCAGTCTTGACTAAATCATTATGAACCAACTAATTTTTAAGTAATCACAAGCAAGAGTGGTCAGCTTTAGATCCCTAATGGTCTTCATACCACAAGCTGGGGACTAATACCTATTTTCTATGTGAATGGCTCTCCCGTCTAAATTGTGAGCTCTGCACCAGTTTTATGTCTTTTTTAGTCAGCCATTCTGGCAAGAATAATACTCCTACCTTCTAAACAAGACTGCAAACATTATTTGCATCCACCACGATTAGATTTTTTTTTTTACTCTAGCAGCAGCTTATTCAGATTACATCTGCAATTTCCAAAGGATCCTAATTTACTGTATGCAAATTTTGTCTGAGACCTCCCTCTGCTCTCTGTATCCTTAATTCCTCTGATTAGTTCCCTAAGCTGCCCAATCAATATCTGAGGTCCCCACCCTATGCAAAATTCAAAGTAACCAATGGAGGCCTGATTTGTAAGGGTAACTTTGATTTGAGGATAAATATGTCCATGTAGAACCTCACAGACGTTTTCTATCTCCTTAAAGCAGGCATGTCCAACCCATGCTTGCATGCTGCAGGTGGCCTTGGAAAGCTAGTAATGCAGCCCCACGCAATAATAAAAAAATAAAATAAAGGAAATTTGTTATTTTATAAACATTAACTCTATTGGATATTTTACATGCAGCCCAATATAATTCCTCTCATTCACTCAATGTGGCCCAGGCAAGTCAAAAAAAATTGGGCAAACGTGCTCTAAAGCATCTCATGAAAATGTGCCATTTTATTTGATTATTTTGTTTTTCATCAGGCTACAATAGTATTGCCACTTGAAGTTCAGGAATGATTCATTGGGATTAAAAATTCCCAGAAGTTTTTTGAATCAGGACAAGTGACTTAAAGCCACTGACCAATCTCAGTGAATATAAATCTGCCATCAATTCATCAGATTCCGACTTTAGCTTGAGTGAGAGCCCAGTCCTACATTAAGATATGTTATGTGCAATTTCAAATCAATGCTACATTAAAAATTAAAGTGACTTTAAAGAATAGGGGATGAGGAACAACTGTGTCTAAAAAGACTGAAATACAAAATATATTGTGCTTTGATGAAAATGGGAAAGGGCCATCTGGGGAAGATGGGAAAGAAACAGATTTAAGAAATGGATTTGCCCTGCTGTCCATCTCAAGTTTTGAGACTGCAATGCTATTTGAAATCAGACTGAAAGAGGACTCTAAAAAAAGAACCACTGATTTCTGGTGCAAGCCACGGACTCAGACATACCAAAACTAAAGTACTGTGAAGATGCAAGGGACACAAAAATTAATATTGGTACCATGAACAAAGACAAGGAAATATTGGTTAACCATACTTTTGCTGCATTGCAGGGGAAACCCATTGATCAGATCTTCCAGAAATAGAACAGCTACATCCCGGAGCAAACAAATCACAGGTCTGTATTTCAAGCTGCAGCATGCTGGCCATTGATATCAGCAGGTCTCCATCACAAAGTCCCAGTGGCAGCTCCTCCCAGACTATAGAGTTCCCTGCCTGGCAAGAAAGAGAGACGCTGTAAATGACTAAGAGTGAATGGAGAGCCTTGCTCCAGGCAAAATATTTGGACACGTCCACCAAGCCTGAGAAAAGCAGCTAGCATGAGAGGACATGACACAACCTGCTATAGGAATTGTATTGAAACTCCCAAGCATGTCAGAGCAGGAGAGCATCAGAGCAGTGACTGGTGAAAATTAGTTTGGGAGGAAAAAAGGAATGCTATGTCAAAGAAAACTAGGGGAGGGGGAGCATAATCAGGGTATGAGCAAAGAAAGGTTGGGTGCAGCCATCAGTTGGATCTGGCCTTTTGCCAAAATACATATATGTTAATTGAGCAATCCTGTTCCACCACTTTCTGAAGGAAGTAACAAAAGGCTGAAACGTGCAAGGTTGAGTGTGTGTGTGTATGTGTGTGTGTGTCTGTGTCTGTGTGGATACGTGTGTACTGGGGAGTGGTGGGGGGGATTAAGAATGCATCACTGGGAGGGTGGAACTATTTTCAGATCCAGTTTTCACATTTTGAAATGCTGGATTGACCTGGAATGTTCCAGAACTTGGCTCCAAGCATTCTCAAAGGTGAAGTGACTCATTTTGCAATGTCTTCTGAATGTATTATGCTTTGAATTACACTGAGAGAAAATGACTTGTACTACCAACCATTTATTTGGTATGAGCAACAAGCATTTGGGTCTTTGCACCACTGAGTATCAAATCCGCAGTAGCCATTTGACATAAAAAGGAATGAGGTCTTCAAAGAGATGACTTGTCCAGAACCATCCACTGAGTTCACCACTGAGCAGAAACCTTAATCCAAGTTTCAAATTAGTCATATTTTTGGTCTTTTAGATAATTTCACCAAGAAGGACAGAAATGACTATAAAAACATTTCTTATGAAAACTAAAAACTTATAAAAGCATAATTCATAAACTTATTGACAGATTTCATGGAAAAAGCAAGTAAGAAACCACAAACATCACATGAGTTTGGAGTCAATATATTTTTCATGGTGCAAGGTATAATCCTCCCACTTTCTTTGCAATGTAGGGTATATGAAAGGCATACTTCCCCCCATTTATTCATGAGTTTGACATGACATTTTCTTCTGATCATTTCATGCTGGCTTGTGAGGAGAGGGGCGGGAGAGACAGATCTGAATCCTTTCAGGTAACTTAGATCCAGGAAGTCATCCCATGATGACTTCATGTGCAAACAAAGTCCTTTAATCAAAACTAGACTTCTAATTCAGCATAATGATGTAGCATAAAAGAGTAGGACAAAAATCAGAAGGTCCTCTTAAAAAACATAAGTAGTTCTTTCTAGCTAATTGTTACTCTGGTGGATTTTCTAAATTAGTTTCTCTCTTGCATGGTATATTGCTTCCTTAAATATATCAAGATAACAAAAATACCCTTATACACAAAAGGGAGCAGTAATTATCCAGCAGAGAGAAAGAACAATTTATTCAAACTGTCCCTTTCTATTTGCATTCTTGGAAGTGTTGGAGAAAGTTGGTCATTAAGTGAAATAAGATGTTGGTACAATCTGTTAGTAAGCCAAACAATTCAAGAGATGGGTATTTAAAATGTGGATATAAGGAAGGAAGAGGAGGAAGAAGAAAGGAGTAGTTTCCTCTGGTGCAAAGATGAGAAGAGTTTAGTCTGAGCTAAATCTTGGGTGTACTTACTTAAGCTTTATGCAAATTAAATTCTGGAGAAACGATTCTTCAAGGAAGAGAGAACCAGAACTTTACTCCATCCAAGACAATCCCACCTAAAACATACAGTTACCTTCAGGGGTGGGCTTCAAAAATTTTAGCAAAGGGTTCTCTGCCCGGTTGCTTTGTGGGCATGGCCTAGTCGGCCTCCTGCACTGTTAAGTTTGGGAAATAATGGAGACCAGACATCTGACCAGTGACTTCAACTCTTTAATAATCGTAAATAGAACAGAACAGAGCAAGGCTATAGGCAACAGCAACCCTTTTATAGGGTTATCTGCTACCTTATTAACCAATGACATTTGCAATAAGTTCAACTTATAACCAATGAGAAGTGTCAAAATAGTGGCCAATCAGGGACTACTTATGGACCAATCCCTAGTTGTTGTATAAGGGCCAATCAGGTATGCAGGTTTCCAAACCCTGATTTGCATTTATGCTAGTAACTTTTATTGATTCACAACACCCCTCCCCCTTGGGTTCCGTTTGAGGGGAGCTGTAATAAAATCCTCAAGATAGACAGGCCGTTTGGTCTGTCTGGATGATTTCCGTGGTTCCACCTGGTTTGGTCTAAGGTCCGGTTCCGGTGGAGTGTTTGGATGATCTTTATTAACTACAGTTTCGCTGCACGGTGATTCCGTGCTGCTTCCACTGTGGTTGTCTCTGCTACTCCGTGTTTCTTCGGGGTTTTGCAGTTCGGTTTCCCCCGTATTAAAGTTCCCTGAAAAATTCAACTCCCTCCCCGCTTCAAGTTCCGGTGTTTCGCTGGGCCGTAGGGTTTCCGTTGGCCTGCTATTTGTCATATCAAAGTCAATTTCCTCGATATTTCCTCCCCCTTGAGTTGGTGAACCCGGGGAGTCATGGGTGCTGGGTGGTAATCTCGATCGGAGTTGGTCTATGTGGCGTTTCCACACCCTCCCATCGTCCGTTAGCAGGCGGTAGGATCTAGGCCCGGTAAGGTGGGTAACGGTTGTGGGTATCCATAACGGGTCGCCGGAAAAGTTTTTGGCAAAGATTAAATCGCCTACCTTAAATTCCCGGCATTTGCTGCTGGAGCCGAAGGGCTTTTCCGGTTCGAATGCGGGGTGGAGCCGGTCAAGGTGCGATCGTAGTTTCCGCCCCATAAGAAGTTCAGCGGGCGTTTTGTTGGTCACGCTGTGGGGCGTGATGTGCTGCAACAAGAGAATTCGATTGATTTTCTCGTCGATGTTGCCAAATTCCATTTTGTGAAGGGTCTTTTTACAAATTGTACCATGCGTTCTGCACGTCCATTCGCCGCAGGGTGCGCTGGCGAGGTTAGCGCATGGCGGATGCCCTGATCAGCAAGATATTGTTCAAAGGGTAATGCAGTAAACTGTGGGCCGTTGTCCGAGACCAACACGTCCGGAAACCCGTGTGTGGCAAATAGTCTGTTTAATTTATTGATGACTGAGTCCGTTGTAGTTGTGTTCATTCGATGAATCTCAAGCCAGTTTGAATAGGCGTCGACAGTAATAAGGGAAGTGTGTCCTTTGGTAGGCCCCGCAAAGTCAATATGAATACGGGACCAAGGTCCCCTTGGAGTTTCCCATTCGGTTGGGCTTGCTTTAGGCGGGGCGTTGCTGACGTCCTGGCAACGTTGACAAGTAGCGACCCAGGCCTCGATTCTTTTGTCAATTCCCGGCCACCAAGCGTAGCTGCGTGCGAGTGCTTTCATCCGCACGATACCCGGATGTCCCTCATGCAATACCGCCAGAACAGTTTGTTGCAATTTGCCAGGGATTACGACTCAATCGCCCCACAAGATACAGCCTTTTTGGGAAAACAGTTCGGTTTGGCGGGCTTTGAAAGGCGCCCATTCCGGTGCTATTTGGTCCGTCGGCCACCCCCGTTCAACCCAGCGTAGGATGTGTTGCAGAACTGGGTCATGTTTCGTTTCAAAGGCAATGTCTCTAGCCGTCAAGGGTGGTGCATGTAGAGCTTCGATCTGTAGTGTTGAGATGGTTGGGGCTGGATCTACAACAGAGTCTGGGAGCGGTGTTCTGCTCAATGCATCAGCGTGGAGAATTGATTTCCCCGGGCGATGTTGCAAGGTGTAGTTGTAGGCCGCCAAGAATTCAGACCAACGGGTCATTCTGGGGGACAATATATACGGGGTTGGTTTATTACCCGCAATGATCCCCAGTAGCGGTTTATGATCAGTAATTATGTAAACGCACGGCCATAAACATATTCATGAAATCTTTTAACTGCAGCCACAATAGCTAAAGCTTCTTTGTCCAGCTGACTATAATTTCTTTCAGCTTTAGCTAGGGTTCGCGAAAAAAACGCGATGGGGGCTTCCGCTCCATTTGGTAATACGTGGGCCAGAATTGCCCCAACCCCAAAAGGTGATGCGTCACACGTGATAGTGAGCGGAAGAGTCTCATTGTACTGCATAAGTACAGAATCAGAAGTTAGCAATTTCTTTACTTGTTGGAAAGCACATTGTTCCCGTTGTCCCCAAACCCACGTTGCTTTTTTGTCTAATAGTCTATGCAATGGTTCTGCTACCGTTGCTTTGTGGGGTAAAAAGACATTATAGAAATTGATAAGTCCAAGGAACGCCTGTAGGTCTGCCTTGTTCCTTGGAGTGGGGGGCCTTTTTAATCGCCTTATCTGTCTTGGTGGGATGGATTCCTTGGCTGTCCAGGAGGTATCCCAAAAATTCTACTTTTTCGGTACATAACTGGCATTTATCTTTTTTAACTCTGAGGCCTGCATTTTGGAATCTTCGTAAAACCTCTCTGAGTCGTTTTTCTAGGATGTCTTTGTTAGGGGCAGCGATGAGTACATCGTCGAAATATGGTACGACCCCTCTGATCCCTTGTAACAACCTTTCCATTAAACTCTGAAAGATTCCAGGGGCAACGCTTACCCCGAACTGGAGCCGATTGCATTTAAATGCGCCCCTGTGCGTTACGATAGTTTGCGCTTCTGCCGTGGTAGGATCTACAGGCAATTGCTGATACGCCTGGGCTAGATCTAGTTTAGCGAAAACTTTCCCGCCACCCAGGGAATGGAGCAAGTGTTGCACTACCGGCACTGGATATGCACTTTGCTGTAGTGTGTGGTTTAAGGTGGCCCGGTAGTCTCCGCAAATTCTTAGTGACCCATCAGGCTTGATAGGCGTCACTATAGGGGTTTCCCAGCGGGCGTGGTCGGTGGGTTCCAGCACGCCCTGCGCTATTAGCTTATCGAGTTGTTCGTCGATTTTAGGCTTCAAGGCGAATGGCACCCGACGTGGCTTAAGGCGGATGGGTGCTATCTCAGGGTTCAAGTTAAACGAGATCGGGGTCCCCTTGTACTTGCCTAGTCCGTTCGCGAAAACGTCTTGGAATTCTTGCACGAGTGCCTCCTCCCAATCGTTGCTCTCGGCTCGGTGGACTCCGGCTACAGTAATTCCGAGCGGCCTGAACCATTGAAGGCCTAAAAGACTAGGCCTGTCGCGGTCCACGACAGTCAGTGGTAGAGCGACGGTACGGTCCTTGAAAGAGATCTGGAATCTGCGGGACCCGACGACGGGAATTCGGTTGCCCTGATAGTCTTTGAGTATAACCCTTTGAGGGTTAAGGTCTTGGCGGCGAATCGTTGGAATGAGCTGTTGGAGCGTTTTCCACGACACCATCGAGAGGGAAGATCCCGAGTCTACCTCCATCACGCAAGGTTTGTTTTCGATGGCGACCTTTACTCAGATTTTCCCGGCATCAAGGGATGTAGCGTGGCCAATGGTGATTGTTTGGTGGGTCTCTTCCCGCCTGGTTTCTTCACGCCTGGTGGAAGTGGTGGATGGCTTGTTTCTGTAGGAGTGGTTTCCCCATTGGTGGTTCAGTTTTTCTCGGTGTGTGCTGAAGAATCCTGAAGATTGGCATTCGGCCTGTCAGGGTTTGGAGTTTTGTTTGCTTCTGCAAACCTTTGCGATGTGACCTCGTCTCCCGCAATTTTGGCAGAGTGCGTCAAGGAATTTGCAGCTGGATCGTGGGTGATTCGCCCCACATCCTGCACACGGTCGGAATGAGGGTTGTGTGAACTGGTCTCGTTCCGTTCGGAGTCGGTTGACCTCTTCCTCATCGCTTTCTGATGGGGATTCTAGGTCTTCGTGGTGAGTCGATACCGGGTGTCTCTCTGAGCGAGGCGAGGTATCATTGGCGAGTTTACGTAGCGGTGCGTTGGTGCGGCGCATTCAGGCTGCCGACTTCTTGGTCGCCTCCGCTGCCGAGGCTTCTTTAAGGGCATCGTTGAGGCTGATGTCCCCCTTAGCCATAATTTTGCTCTGGATCGTGCCGTCTTCTAGGCCCAGAACCAGGCGGTCCCGGAGGGCTTCTTCTAAGTCGGCGAATCCGCAGAGGCCTCCAAGGTTGCGGAGGTCCGCGATGTAATTGGCAAGGCTTTCGCCCTTCCATTGGTCCCTCTGGTAATATTCGTGTCTTCTGACTAAGGTTGGCACGGTGGGCGTGTAGTGAGCCCGTAGTAAAGGCTCGAGGATGTCCCAGTCCATCTCTTTTACCTCTGCTGGCTTGGCAAGTGATTTTGCCATTTTGAACACGGTAGGCCCGCAGTGAGTTAGAAAGATAGCTCTTTTTTTGCCGGTTGTTGCATCTTTCAAATTGTTGGTCTCCAGAAACATCTGGAACCAATCCATATATGCCTCCCAGTCTTCGGTTTCTGGGTTGAATGGAGCGGGTGGTACGGCACCGCTGGCCATGTTGCCGTTGATGGTGCGTGTTCGACCACGTGCTCTGTTGGTTGCTCTGTAACTCAGTCAGCTCTTCGGTCTCCGCATCCCATCCTCGTCACCAGTGTTAAGTTTGGGAAATAATGGAGACCAGACATCTGACCAGTGACTTCAACTCTTTAATAATCGTAAATAGAACAGAACAGAGCAAGGCTAGGGGCAACAGCAACCCTTTTATAGGGTTATCTGCTACCTTATTAACCAATGACATTTGCAATAAGTTCAACTTATAACCAATGAGAAGTGTCAAAATAGTGGCCAATCAGGGACTACTTATGGACCAATCCCTAGTTGTTGTATAAGGGCCAATCAGGTATGCAGGTTTCCAAACCCTGATTTGCATTTATGCTAGTAACTTTTATTTTTTTCACAACATGCACCATAGTGGGAGGGGCATTTTTGCCCTCCCTGGGCTCCGGAGGCTTCCCTTGGGCCTCTGGGAAGGTGAAAATGGCTTCCTGGGCTCCAGGGGCTCTCTGGAAGCCAGAAACAGGCCCATTTCTGGCCTTCCTAGACTTCCAAGAGGCCCGTTTTTCACCTTCCCCAAGCCTCTGCGCATGCCCTGCACTTACCTGCATCCAAAGCAGGTTGCGTGGGGACTCCTGGGAGGGGCGGGACAGGTGGGCTAGGCCAGTCATGAGTGGGATTTGGGGATTCTCCAAACTGCACAGAATCTTAGCTAGGGGCTCTCCCGAACCCCTGTGAACCCCCAGCAGCCCACCCATGGTTACCTTACTCTGAATCACATCTCTCTCTATATGCAATTTCAGACAGGAGTCCTATCCAGCCATGTGAGGAGATGCCATTGAAACAACAACCTGTGAGATAACTTTTACATATTAAGCAGGCATTTTGAAACATAAGACAAGCAGTGATCCTTCCTTGGTGCATTAATCATGTATATACATGAAGTTCTCTGCATAAATGATTTCAATCAATCCTTAACATAAACTAATCCTTAATACAAACACGGGCTGTAAGGCAACCACATGTCACTCCATTGTTCTACACATTGGGTTTGGATTGAGGTAATACATTTAAATGTGTGTGTATGTGTTTTCAAAAGAATTCTAGAGTGTCTTTTCCACAGTTTAGGACTAAGCATAAAGAATATAAGTGTAAGTGCTATTGCTATCCCTTAGGATAATAGACCACTCTGAACTATATGGACAATAGGTGGGCTCACCTAGTATAAGACATGTTGCTAAATTGAAATCATTTGAAGGTTTGCAGAAAAGTAGACAGGTTCTAAGGGAGTCTTCTGCAACTTGATGCCATTCAGTTCAGCTGGCTGTGCTGGCAGAAGTATCTGAACGGTGTTATACTAAAAACTTTGGGATTATACAAGGCTGAATTAGATCCAAAAACACACTTTTGCAAGTAGTACAATATAGGCAACATATTGGCATGTAAATAGTGCCTTTGCTAGAGCATACTTCATAAAGTCTATTCCAACTCCTACAACTGTTCATGAGCATAAATATCACTACCCACAGAGAACAAAGTCTGAACTCACAATTGGCATACTGTCTAAGAACTTTGTGGTTGTTGATTTTTTTACAATGAATATTCTAAATCAGATTTGCCTGGCTCTGATGTTCATGGTTTCTACATAATAAATATGTGAGAGCATGTGTCTCAGTTCATCCAGCAAGTAAGTTTTTAGCTGTTGTGCAGAAAGCAATTCAGGACATGCACGAAAGGGAATAATCCTTCCAACTGAAACTGTGAAGTGAAACTAATTGAAATGCCTATTTGTCTAGAGCTCTGAATGTATATGAAAAATGCCCATGGCAGAACCTCTAAAGGCACAAGGATGTTGGTTCAGCACAGTAGTGACTCAGAGAAAACAATCATACAGGCATGGGATAATGAGAGGCAGTGAATTTGTTGACTTGGACAAATGGGTAATGATAGTGAGGCAGCTTTTAAGTTGTTCATTTCCTAGCATTAGAGCTCTATGAAACTCAAAAGCTCTTATTTATCATAAACTAGAGAAAGGGTATCAGCACCTCTCTCTCTTTCTCTCTCTCTGTATTTGTCTTAGTAAGCAAGATCTTAGCTACATGAGCAATATTGTGTGGTTGTTGTTTGAGATACCTGAATATAATGATCATTCTGAGACCATCAAATTAACATGCCAAAATATAGCAAACTTAAATAAGCATTTAGAGGGACTATGTCAGATCAACCGGAAAACTGAGAATTATATGAAGTTCTCCTAAACTTTAGATATATGAGTGAAGCAAAGCCAATGGATACCCCTAGTTTTTTATGGGGTATTTTATATCATTTCAGTTTAAAAGCTGGTAATTTGTTCTGAAAAGGCATCAATTCAACATCTGAAAAGTTCAGTAGTTGACAATGATAAAGAGGAATTTAGGATAGCATGGAAAAGAATCATGTGACAATGGCTATATAGATCAAGTTTTTTTATGAAAACACGTCCTGTGAATGGAATTTATTATTCTAGAAGCCCCAGATATATATGTATTGAGAGGAATTTGGACTCCAAAGAGTCAACTACTTTAGGGTCCACTTTAGGGGGCCCTCAAGAAAAGGCAAGATGGCACCTGTGGCAGTACAATTTAAATCCTATCCCTTTCTATACACACATAATGTTGATGTCAGCAATTGTGCTACCATAATTCTCTTCTTGTCTATTATTACACATATATACACAAACAATACATATAGGGGTAAAATTTCCATTTTTTTTTCTCCAAATTTCATTATTTTCTGGGTATGGGCTCTTGTAAAGTTTTTTTGTTTGCTTGTTTAAAAGATTTGTAAGCCTGTCTCAGAGCACAATTTTGAACAGTCCACAACAATTAAATGCTTCTTAGGTCCACTAAATGACAATATTTAGCAATAGCAATAGCACTTAGACTTATATATTGCTCCACAATGCTTTACAACACTCTCTGGGCAATTTACAAAGGTCAGCATACTTCCCCCAACAATCAGGGCCCTCATTTTATCTACCTTGGAAGAATGGAAGGCTGAATCAATCTTGAACCTGTCAGGATCGAACACCAAGCTGTGGGCGGAGCTAGCCTGCAATACTTCATTCTAACTTCTGTGCCACCATATTTAAGAGAAGGGGCCTGGGTATTGTGACTCTATCTGACCTGGTGAGGTGGGCAAATACTGATAGAAGTCATATTTCAGGCTATGGTGATGTTCATCAGTGTGTAGAAATAGGAATTCATCTGTTGACATGATGGATAAAATGGGTCTCCTTTGTTCATATTCTGCAAAATAGCTTATCCCTCCTTTCCTTACAAATTTCACAAGATTTTCCTTGAGAAGGCTTACACTATCTAAATCCAGATAGATCTTACTTTACTTGAAAGATGCCATCTTGCTCTAGATGGCATTGAGCCACAGCTAGTTCCTGAAACAGCAAGTCATCTTTAGAAAGGCACCGACGTTGGAAGCAAGGATCTTACCCTTTCCATCACACTGTTTAAGGAATCAGGGTTTGCATACAGCAAGAGCTTCATCAGATGGCAAAACTTTCTCTCTCAGTCTGCAAGGCAAATGGTTTTCCTTTAGATAAGTTGGTAAAAACATGGTTCAGGAAAAGAAATGGAGCGCCTCAGGGACTAAAAATAACCCGAGGAAAAAGGTTGTGGGATAAGCCAATTGGAGGTCTTCTTCCATTATGGAAAAGGAAGGAAAGAAGGTTTAGTATTTAGTATTTATTTGATTTGTCAATCGCTTACAAGATACAGGTATAAGAATAAATATAGTTTTGAATACATGAGATAGATACTTATAAGAAAAAAAACAATAGGACAGGAACGGTAGGCATGATTGGTGCACTTATGCACACCCCCTACAGGCCTCTTAGGAAGGGGGTAAGTTCAATAGTAGACAGTCTAAGGTTAAAGTTTTTGGGGTTTGGGGAAGAAACCACAGAGTCAGGTAGAGTATTCCAAACATTGACCACTCTGTTGCTGAAGTCGTATTTTCTGCAGTCAAGTTTGGTGCAGTTAACCTTGAGTTTGTATCTATTGTGTGCTCTTGTATTGTTATGATTGAAGCTGAAGTATTCATTTGCAGGTAGGACCTTGCAATGTATGATTTTATATACTATATTTAGATCGGACCGGAGGCGGTGTAGTTCTAGGTTTTCTAGGTCTAGAGTTTCAAGTCTGGTGGCATAAGGTATTCTGCAATGAGTAGAAGAGCGGAGAACTCTTCTTGTGAAATATTTCTGGACTTTTTCAATTGTGTTAATATCAGATACATGATATGGGTTCCAGACTGATGAGCTGTATTCAAGTATAGGTCTAGCAAATGTTTTGTATGCTCTAGTTAGTAGTGTGATATTACCAGAGAAGAAGCTACATAGGATTAGATTAACAACTCTTAATGCCTTTTTTGGTTATGTAGTTACAGTGGGCTCTAGCACTTAGATCATTTGAGATGAGTAGTCCAAGGTCCTTGACAAAGTTTGGATCCTCAACAAGGTCTTGACTATTTAGCTTGTATTTTTTTTTCTGATTTTTTTTCTGCCATTATGTAAGACAGAGCATTTATTTGTTGAGATTTGAAGTTGCCATTTGATTGACCATTCTGATACATAGTCAAGATCTTTTTGAAGGGTAGCAGAATTATCTGTGGTGTTGAATAGCTTTACATCATCAGCAAAGAGAACACAGTTGCTCTTAATATGATCACAGAGGTCATTTATGCAGAGTATGAAGAGAGTTGGTCCTAAAATACTGCCTTGGGGGCAGTGTTTTAGGTTAGGCAAACTTCAATGTAGTTTGAAAATGAGGCTTCTGAACAAACATGAGAAAGAATCTAGTATTTTAAAAGGACTGAATTTCAGGTAAAGCAAATTTAAAAAATCAGAAATGTATTCCGGAAGAGAGGTTCCAGAGTACTTAAAGAATTAAGCTAAATGAAAAATGTGAAAGCCATGTTTTTTGAAGGAAGTAGTTGCCAAAAGGTAAATTAAAGCATATAGCCAGAAAGATGCCCAAAGTATGTTTTAACCCACAGATCTTTCAGAAGGGTAGGTGTTAGGATTGGACTGGATCAGTTTTTTTCCCCTGGAGTTGGCTCAGCTGGCCAATTTGCAAGTATCTTCATGAGTTTAGCAGTTGGACAATGACTTGGGAATTAGGTAAACATGTGCATGTATCTGCAGCTCCATGGGAGCATAACTAAAGGAAGCATATACTGCAAGTAATTGGGCTCCAATCCCTCTACAGTTCTTGGAAATTTATTTCCATTTCTGGAAGCCACCCAAGCATCTAGTGTGTGCTTTGTTTTTGTTTCTGGAACAAAATAAGATTACTGAGGCAAGGAGCCAGAGAAAATTGCAAGGCATGCTTACATGTGAAAAGAGCCAGTAGGATGAGAGCTGTTGTCTTTCAAATGGTCATGTCGACATGTTATTGCTTTGTAAAATTTGAACTTGCATTTGTTTTCTCTTCTGTCTGGAAATTAACATCCCTACAACTAATTTCCAGACTTATTCTTGTATAAGCTATTACAAGGAATCCTCAATTTACAACACTTCACTTAGCAAACGTTCAAAGTTACAATGGCACTGAAAAAACTGAGACTTTTGACCATTTTCACACTTATGTCTATTGGCCATGGGATTTACATTTGGATGCTTGACAGCTGACTCCCATTTATGATGATTACAGTGACCTGAGTTTGTGTGATCCCCTTTTGCAACCTTCTGGCAGGCAAAGTCAGTGGAGAAACCAGATTCACTTAACAACCAACCATGTTTCTAATTTAATAACTACAGTGATTCACTTAACCAAAGGGGCAAGAAAAGCTGTAAAATGGGGCAAAATTCACTCAATGCATTTCTCACTTAGCAACATAAATGTTGGGCTCTATTGTGGTTGTAAGTTGAGGACTACACTTATTATTTATGCAAGCTCTGAAATAATGAAAATTAAATTAGGAAGTGATTAAAAAGATAAACAGATGTATGTCCATTATCAATTAATCCATGAAAACATCATATTTAAGATTGACAAAAAACATAAGATCCTAACAGGAAATAGACATTTGGAATAGAGGAAAAGAAATCAAAGGACAAAAAAAATGATTTTCTATAAACAGATCGGTCTATCAAGCTTTCATAGACATATCTTTGTAGTTTTTTTAGCAAGAGGTTTGCTGTTGTCTTCTTCCAAATCCTCCTCCTGCTCCCATCCCAGTCCAACCAACAGCATTGGTACTCTTTATCCAAATACTAGCCAGGCCAAACACTATTTAGTCTTCCAGGATCACTCTAGGTTACCTAGTTGCTACAGTAACATAGTTAGCTGCAGTGCAGGAATGAAATATCTGGATCAGGCTTATATTATTTCATCTCTTGTGTGCTTAAGTCACCCTAAAGACAATGCTGTTACTACTACACCCAGTAATTCATGTTCAGGCATGTGTGCACAGAGTCACAATCTTAGTTTTAAGATGACCGTATAAGAATATGCTCACAACTCAGGTTGTCTCATGCAAGCACTTGTTGAGGAATCTTTTGGGACACTCATATTTTGCAACACTTACGGAACAACAGCAAGCTCTACCAAAGGCAGCAGAGCTTTCCATCAGACATAAGTCCAGACAAATTATTATCACAATGATACAACTTGTTTGAATGAGAGCCACAGTAGATTAGCCGATTTGTCCCCTGTCATCAACTCCCTCTTTCTCAATCAGTGAAGCCCATCTATTTTTGGAGCTAAGTCCCGCTCTGAGGAACGATCACTTCTTTTGGCAGGGTTTTTTTTTTTTTTTTTTTTGCTTCAGGTATTTACCGAAGTCCTTGGAATGCAAGGTTACTGACCTCCACGTGGGCCCACACCTACATTCCAGCACACAGAGTGTGCCCTCCAGCAAGCTGGATAAAAGAACCTGCTTACAATTGGGCGTTTCCATTATACTAAGTGTTTGGATACATAGCTGGAGGCTTCATTTTTAAAAGAAGAAGAAGAAGAAGAAGAAAAGAAAGCAATGTAAAAGCACACACACCGATGACACCACTTTAGTTCTTATAAGCCATTGTGAAATATTTAACCCTTCGAGACACAGTGGCAAGAACAAGAGCAGAGACATTATTTTTTTGAGAGATTTGCCTGCAGTCGTACCCTAATTCTTGATCTTGTCCAATACAGAATCTGCCCATTCCAAGCCACGTCTATAGTTTGACTCCTGGAATTGGGTTTTCTCAACTTAATGCCATAGTCTGGGTCGTGCATCCTCTAATGTTGGCATATCAAAGAGAAATGGCACAGAAGTGGAATATTTCCTGGCATTCAGTTCATGTCCTAGTCCCCATTTTTTGAAGAATGACAATGAATATTTAGGTACCGAATGATGGTTCATCTCTCTACTGTTTGGAAGGATTTGATTATTCACTTGGGAATTGAAATAAGGAATGTTCATAGACTGAATGGTCAGAGTCCTAAAACTTAACCCAGAAGCTGCTAATGATGCATTGAAGAATCATTGCCTATCAGATTTCAATAAATTAAAGTATATCTATAAACTGTATTAGTGCTGATGCCACTTATTCTTGTTTTCAGGATTGCTGTCCATGGCCCTGAAGCGTATTGGCCTTGAACTTCAATTTACTGTAGGGATCTAAGATCTGTCCAAGGTCCTGACCTCTTTCATATAATGTGTTCTTAGGCAATCCTGGCCTTATTTCCCCAAATCTTCTTTGGGCTGCTGTGTGTTGTTCTCTATATTTGCAATCCTTATCTCATCTATATGGAAATACACTCTACCCTCCTGGATTATATGGTGTTTAGTCAAACATGGTTTTGACTGACACACAGATACACAGACCAGTGAAAATGTATGGATGTGCACATTCAGTTTCAACTGAACACTAGTTCTACTCTAACCAATTCCAACAAATCTCATCCAAAATTGTGAGATATCAGACTGGTACCAAGGGCAAAACACTGCAAGATCTATTGTACAATTCATTCAAATCGATGCTTAGGGGCTGTTAATCATGGCATACTTCTTGAAATTGGCTGTCTAGACCAGTGGTGGCTAACCTTTTTGGGCTCCTGTGCCAAAAATTGTGTGTACACTTGAGTGCACGCACTCATGTACCAGCACCCAGAAGGCAATGTGTGTGCCCCCCCACAACCCCTGCGCATGCATGCGCAATCCGCCCCCCGCCGCCACCCCCTTACCTGCACTGTGCCTCCCAGTTGATCTTCAGCCCATTTGAGGTCTTTTTCATCCTCCCAGGGGCTTGAGGAAAGCTTCTGCAGGCTTTGCAGGTTGAAAAATGGGTATTTCCGGAAATACAGGAAGTGATGGAATGGGCCTATTTTTCAGCCTGCAAAGGCTTTCCTCAAGTCTCTGGGAGGCCAAAAAAGGCCTCAAACAGGCTGAAAAGCAGCTGTGAGGCATGCGCATGTGCAGTGAAGTAAGTTTGCCTGCGGGTCATGTGCCGGCACAAATGGCTCAGCGTGCCACCTGTGGCATGCATGCCATAGGTTCGCCATCACGGGTCTAGGCCCTTTTCTGCTACAGTGTAGGAATCCCCACTAGGCTCATAGAGTTTGCCTTGATCAATTCGAAACAGAGCTGTGGTCACATCTGTTTGTTATCATTTACAGGCAATCTACCTGTATTGGTTCCCTGACTATAAAGTTGCTCATCAATTTAAGCATTTTCCCAATATTTCAGGCAAACATTTCTAGTTTATTAAACAGAGTACACAACCCAGCAGAATATCCTTGCTACATATTATTTTACTGGTAATGATAATGTGCATGAGATTAAGTGATGAAGTATTTTTTTGTAGAATCATAACTGAAGTTCACTGTGAAAACAGTCATAATATGACCTTCTAAATGATCAAAGACCTATTCTGAAATGTTGAACCATAATCTTAACTTTCACAGTGAATTTTTATTAATGTGTTTATTTTATTATTTATTTGTATCTCACTTTTTTATTTCTACAAATAACACAAGGCAGAGAATATATGCACTTTCCTTCTCCTATTTTCCCCAGAACAGCAGCCCTGTGAGGTGAGGTGAGGTGGATGGAGAGAGAGAATGATTGAGCCAATTTTTTTCCCAACATTCTTGACAAATTCATAGGTGTATTGCTGTATTTCTTTTTGATTAATAAAGCTGTAAATGGCCAAGCCTCTGCTAGGGTTAGAAACTAGGTTCTTTGGGATTACTTAAGAATTGGATAATCTATTTTCAAGCAACAGGTGACCATAGCATTAAAAAAGATAGAGAATTTTACTTATTTAACTGCAGAAATAAGTGAGAACATTACACACCTTAGTGCATGCTTTCTTTTGTTGCATTGTTTTCAAATGCTTTGAAATCCAATGCCTTTAGAATCGAAAGAAGTACACACACACACACACACACACACACACGTATATACCTCATAGAATTGGAAGACAAATTGGAAGACAATGAAAATGACTGAAGAAAACAGCCCAGTATGTAGCATTTCCTAAGGGATTAACCAAACTATTTTGTAGACAAATACTACCCGTACAGCTGCAAAGTGTAATGATTGTAATGAATAACTTGGTTTAGGATTAAGAGGGATGATTATATATGTGTGCAAATGTGCTTTATGAAAGAGGGCATGGAAATCTGGGCTATGGCACAATCGAGGGAAAGCAGAACTGAAATTTCTCTAAACACACATTGACACATCCTGATCAAAACTGCATATGCTTCAAGAAGAGCAACATATTTAGCAAGTCAAACATCCGAGATTCAGTTCCTGGCACCTCCAGCCAGAAGGACCAGGTGATGAACAGGAGCTGGAGAACCACTCAGTAGAGAACCACTGACACAACCTATAAGGTAATACTAAGCTAGGTAGACAAATCCTGCATGAACAAAGAGCAAAGACGGAAAAAGAGCAGCACCCAATCTCTGTTCTTCTGAACAAAGTGGTGGGATTCAAAAAAAAATTTACTACCGTTCTGTGGGTGTGGCTTGGTGGATGTGGTTTGGTGGCAGGGGAAGGTTACTGCAAAATCCCATTCCCTCCCCACCCCACTAATCTGCTTTCCAGCTCCGTTCTCCTGTGCAGGGCAACAAAAGAAGACCCAGCCAATCAGCTGGGACTCAGGAGGCAGAGAATAGTTGGGGGTGGGGCCAGTGAGAGGTGATATTTGCTGGTTCTCCAAACAACTCAAAATTTCCACTACCGGTTCTCCATCTCAGCCGTTGGTCTGGATATTCGTAGATAAGAAACATGAGTCAGCAAACTAGAAGGTTTGAAGTACTTTATT